>NW_026700888.1:0-26780 GCF_030435755.1 Ochotona princeps | reverse complement strand
TGATTGAATTAGCTCTCACACCAATATTTGCGTCTAGAGCCTTTGCAATGAGAGCTATCTGAAAACGTCTGTGGCGCTGAAGTTGTCTGTGAATGTGGAGTTGGTGTCATGTGAAACCAGAATGTGGAGCATTCGTTTGTGTGGGATGCTCACCAAGCTTCATTTCAGTTCTAGGCACTCAAAGGGCACTAAGCATAGAGTGTGAAAACTGAGTTTCCTTGAGAGCTGCTTGGAAGCCTGATGGTGTGTGAAGTTAGTGAGCCAAATGGAGTTGTTCTCCCACATGAACCACTCGGCTGATCCTTCTTCAATATGCCCTTCACCAACATGCATTGTTTCCTTGATTGAATTAGCTCTCACACCAATTTTTGTGTCTAGAGCCTTTGCATTGAGGGCTATGTGAAAACGGCTGTGGCGCTGAAGTTGCCTGTGAATGTGGAGTAGGTGGCATGTGAAACCCGCATGTGGAGCATTCGTTTTTGTGTGGATGCTCACCATGCTTCATTTCAGTCCTCGGCACTCAAAGGGCACTAAGCATAGAGTGTGAAAACTGAGTTTCCTTGAGAGCTGCTTGGAAGCCTGATGGTGTGTGAAGTTAATGAGCCAAATGGAGTTGTTCTCCCACAAGAACCACTCGGCTGATCCTTCTTCAATATGCCCTTCACCAACATGTAGTGTTTCCTTGATTGAAATAGCTCTGACACCAATATTTGTGTCTAGAGCCTTAGCGTTGAGGGCTATGCGAAAACGGCTGTGGCGCTGAAGTTGCCTGTGAATGTGGAGTTGGTGGCATGTGAAACCCGCATGTGGAGCATTCGTTTTTGTGGATGCTCTACAGGTTCATTCCTAGATAATGCACTCAGAGGGCACTAAGCATAGAGTGTGAAAACTGAGTTTCCTTGAGAGCTGCTTGGAAGCCTGATGGTGTGTGAAGTTAGTGATCCAAATGGAGTTGTTCTCCCACAAGAACCACTCGGCTGATCCTTCTTCAATATGCCCTTCACCAACATGCAGTGTTTCCTTGATTGAATTAGCTCTCACACCAATATTTGCGTCTAGAGCCTTTGCATTGAGAGCTATCTGAAAACGTCTGTGGCGCTGAGGTTGCCTGTGAATGTGGAGTTGGTGTCATGTGAAACCCGCATGTGGAGCATTCGTTTTTGTGGGATGCTCACCAAGGTTCATTTCAGTTCTAGGCACTCAAAGGGCACTAAGCATATAGTGTGAAAACTGAGTTTCCTTGAGAGCTGCTTGGAAGCCTGATGGTGTGTGAAGTTAGTGAGCCAAATGGAGTTGTTCTCCCACAAGAACCACTCGGCTGATCCTTCGTCAATATGCCCTTCACCAACATGCAGTGTTTCCTTGATTGAATTAGCTCTTACACCAATATTTGCGTCTAGAGCCTTTGCATTGAGGGCTATCTGAAAATGGCTGTGGCGCTGAAGTTGCCTGTGAATGTGGAGTTGGTGGCATGTGAAACCGCATGTGGAGCATTCGTTTGTGTGGGTTGCTCAACAAGCTTCGTTTCAGTCCTAGGCACTCAAAGGGCACTAAGCATAGAGTGTGAAAACTGAGTTTCCTTGAGAGCTGCTTGGAAGCCTGATGGTGTGTGAAGTTAGTGAGCCAAATGGAGTTGTTCTCCCACAAGAACCACTCGGCTGATCCTTCTTCAATATGCCCTTCACCAACATGCAGTGTTTCCTTGATTGAATTAGCTCTCACACCAATATTAGTGTCTAGAGCCTTTGCATTGAGGGCTATCTGAAAACGGCTGTGGCGCTGAAGTTGCCTGTGAATGTGGAGTTGGTGGCATGTGAAACCCGCATGTGGAGCATTCGTTTTTGTGGGATGCTCACCAAGCTTCATTTCAGTCCTCGGCACTCAAAGGGCACTAAGCATAGAGTGTGAAAACTGAGTTTCCTTGAGAGCTGCTTGGAAGCCTGATGGTGTGTGAAGTTAATGAGCCAAATGGAGTTGTTCTCCCACAAGAACCACTCGGCTGATCCTTCTTCAATATGCCCTTCACCAACATGTAGTGTTTCCTTGATTGAATTAGCTCTGACACCAATATTTGTGTCTAGAGCCTTAGCGTTGAGGGATATGCGAAAACGGCTGTGGCGCTGAAGTTGCCTGTGAATGTGGAGTTGGTGGCATGTGAAACCCGCATGTGGAGCATTCGTTTGTGTGGGATGCTCTACCAGGTTCATTCCTAGATAATGCACTCAAAGGGCACTAAGCATAGAGTGTGAAAACTGAGTTTCCTTGAGAGCTGCTTGGAAGCCTGATGGTGTGTGAAGTTAGTGAGCCAAATGGAGTTGTTCTCCCACAAGAACCACTCGGCTGATCCTTCTTCAATATGCCCTTCACCAACATGCAGTGTTTCCTTGATTGAATTAGCTCTCACACCAATATTAGTGTCTTGAGCCTTTGCATTGAGGGCTATCTGAAAACGGCTGTGGCGCTGAAGTTGCCTGTGAATGTGGAGTTGGTGGCATGTGAAACCCGCATGTGGAGCATTCGTTTTTGTGGGATGCTCACCATGCTTCATTTCAGTCCTCGGCACTCAAAGGGCACTAAGCATAGAGTGTGAAAACTGAGTTTCCTTGAGAGCTGCTTGGAAGCCTGATGGTGTGTGAAGTTAATGAGCCAAATGGAGTTGTTCTCCCACAAGAACCACTCGGCTGATCCTTCTTCAATATGCCCTTCACCAACATGTAGTGTTTCCTTGATTGAAATAGCTCTGACACCAATATTTGTGTCTAGAGCCTTAGCGTTGAGGGCTATGCGAAAACGGCTGTGGCGCTGAAGTTGCCTGTGAATGTGGAGTTGGTGGCATGTGAAACCCGCATGTGGAGCATTCGTTTTTGTGGGATGCTCTACCAGGTTCATTCCTAGATAATGCACTCAGAGGGCACTAAGCATAGAGTGTGAAAACTGAGTTTCCTTGAGAGCTGCTTGGAAGCGTGATGGTGTGTGAAGTTAGTGAGCCAAATGGAGTTGTTCTCCCACAAGAACCACTCGGCTGATCCTTCGTCAATATGCCCTTCACCAACATGCAGTGTTTCCTTGATTGAATTAGCTCTCACACCAATGTTTGCGTCTAGAGCCTTTGCAATGAGGGCTATCTGAAAACGGCTTTGGCGCTGAAGTTGCCTGAGAATGTGGATTTGGTGGCATGTGAAACCCGCATGAGGAACATTCGTTTGTGTGGGATGCTCTACCAGGTTCATTCCTAGATAATGCACTCAAAGGGCACTAAGCATAGAGTGTGAAAACTGAGTTTCCTTGAGAGCTGCTTGGAAGCCTGATGGTGTGTGAAGTTAGTGAGCCAAATGGAGTTGTTCTCCCACAAGAACTACTCGGCTGATCCTTCTTCAATAAGGCCTTCACCAACATGCAGTGTTTCCTTGATTGAATTAGCTCTCACACCAAGATTTGCGTGTAGAGCCTTTGCATTGAGGGCTATGTGAAAATATCTGTGGCGCTGAAGTTGCCTGTGAATGTGGAGTTGGTGGCATGTGAAACCCGCATGTGGAGCATTCGTTTGTGTGGGATGCTCACCAAGCTTCATTTCAGTCCTCGGCACTTAAAGGGCACTAAGCATAGAGTGTGAAAACTGAGTTTCCTTGAGAGCTGCTTGGAAGCCTGATGGTGTGTGAAGTTAGTGAGCCAAATGGAGTTGTTCTCCCACAAGAACCACTCGGCTGATCCTTCTTCAATATGCCCTTCACCAACATGCAGTGTTTCCTTGATTGAATTAGCTCTCACACCAATATTAGTGTCTAGAGCCTTTGCATTGAGGGCTATGTGAAAACAGCTGTGGCGCTGAAGTTGCCTGTGAATGTGGAGTTGGTGGCATGTGAAACCCGCATGAGGAACATTCGTTTGTGTGGGATGCTCTACCAGGTTCATTCCTAGATAATGCACTCAAAGGGCACTAAGCATAGAGTGTGAAAACTGAGTTTCCTTGAGAGCTGCTTGGAAGCCTGATGGTGTGTGAAGTTAGTGAGCCAAATGGAGTTGTTCTCCCACAAGAACCACTCGGCTGATCCTTCTTCAATATGCCCTTCACCAACATGCAGTGTTTCCTTGATTGAATTAGCTCTCACACCAATATTAGTGTCTAGAGCCTTTGCATTGAGGGCTATCTGAAAACGGCTGTGGCGCTGATGTTGCCTGTGAATGTGGAGTTGGTGGCATGTGAAACCCGCATGTGGAGCATTCGTTTTTGTGGGATGCTCACCATGCTTCATTTCAGTCCTCGGCACTCAAAGGGCACTAAGCATAGAGTGTGAAAACTGAGTTTCCTTGAGAGCTGCTTGGAAGCCTGATGGTGTGTGAAGTTAATGAGAAAATGGAGTTGTTCTCCCACAAGAACCACTCGTCTGATCCTTCTTCAATATGCCCTTCACCAACATGTAGTGTTTCCTTGATTGAAATAGCTCTGACACCAATATTTGTGTCTAGAGCCTTAGCGTTGAGGGCTATGCGAAAACGGCTGTGGCGCTGAAGTTGCTTGAGAATGTGGAGTTGGTGGCATGTGAAACCCGCATGTGGAGCATTCGTTTTTGTGGGATGCTCTACCAGGTTCATTCCTAGATAATGCACTCAGAGGGCACTAAGCATAGAGTGTGAAAACTGAGTTTCCTTGAGAGCTGCTTGGAAGCCTGATGGTGTGTGAAGTTAGTGAGCCAAATGGAGTTGTTCTCCCACAAGAACCACTCGGCTGATCCTTCTTCAATATGCCCTTCACCAACATGCAGTGTTTCCTTGATTGAATTAGCTCTCACACCAATATTTGCGTCTAGAGCCTTTGCATTGAGAGCTATCTGAAAACGTCTGTGGCGCTGAAGTTGCCTGTGAATGTGGAGTTGGTGTCATGTGAAACCCGCATGTGGAGCATTCGTTTGTGTGGGATGCTCACCAAGCTTCATTTCAGTCCTAGGCACTCAAAGGGCACTAAGCGTAGAGTGTGAAAACTGAGTTTCCTTGAGATCTGCTTGGAAGCGTGATGGTGTGTGAAGTTAGTGAGCCAAATGGAGCTGTTCTCCCACAAGAACCACTCGGCTGATCCTTCTTCAATATGCCCTTCACCAACATGCAGTGTTTCCTTGATTGAATTAGCTCTCACACCAATATTTGCATCTAGAGCCTTTGCATTGAGGGCTATCTGAAAATGGCTGTGGCGCTGAAGTTGCCTGTGAATGTGGAGTTGGTGGCATGTTAAACCGCATGTGGAGCATTCGTTTGTGTGGGTTGCTCAACAAGCTTCGTTTCAGTCCTAGGCACTCAAAGGACACTAAGCATAGAGTGTGAAAAATGAGTTTCCTTGAGAGCTGCTTGGAAGCCTGATGGTGTGTGAAGTTAGTGAGCCAAATGGAGTTGTTCTCCCACAAGAACCACTCGGCTGATCCTTCTTCAATATGCCCTTCACCAACATGCAGTGTTTCCTTGATTGAATTAGCTCTCACACCAATATCAGTGTCTAGAGCCTTTGCATTGAGGGCTATCTGAAAACGTCTGTGGCGCTGAAGTTGCCTGTGAATGTGGAGTTGGTGGCATGTGAAACCCGCATGTGGAGCATTCGTTTGTGTGGGATGCTCTACCAGGTTCGTTCCTAGATAATGCACTCAAAGGGCACTAAACATAGAGTGTGAAAACTGAGTTTCCTTGAGAGCTGCTTGGAAAAAGATGGTGTGTGAAGTTAGTGAGCCAAATGGAGTTGTTCTCCCACAAGAACCACTAGGCTCATCCTTCTTCAATATGCCCTTCACCAACATGCAGTGTTTCCTTGATTGAATTAGCTCTCACACCAATATTTGCGTCTAGAACCTTTGCATTGAGGGCTATGTGAAAACGTCTGTGGCGCTGAAGTTGCCTGTGAATGTGGAGTTGGTGGCATGTGAAACCCGCATGTGGAGCATTCGTTTGTGTGGTATGCTCACCAAGCTTCATTTCAGTCCTAGGCACTCAAAGGGCACTAAGCATAGAGTGTGAAAACTGAGTTTCCTTGAGAGCTGCTTGGAAGCCTGATGGTGTGTGAAGTTAGTGAGCCAAATGGAGCTGTTCTCCCACAAGAACCACTCGGCTCATCCTTCTTCAATATGCCCTTCACCAACATGCAGTGTTTCCTTGATTGAATTAGCTCTCACACCAATATTTGCGTCTAGAGCCTTTGCATTGAGGGCTATCTGAAAACGGCTTTGGCGCTGAAGTTGCCTGAGAATGTGGAGTTGGTGGCACGTGAAACCCGCATGTGGAGCATTCGTTTTTGTGGGATGCTCTACCAGGATCATTCCTAGATAATGCACTCAAAGGGCACTAAGCATAGAGTGTGAAAACTGAGTTTCCTTGAGAGCTGCTTGGAAGCCTGATGGTGTGTGAAGTTAGTGAGTCAAATGGAGTTGTTCTCCCACAAGAACCACTCGGCTGATCCTTCTTCAATAGGCCCTTCACCAACATGCTGTGTTTCCTTGATTGAATTAGCCATCACACCAATATTTGCATCTAGAGCCTTTGCATTGAGGGCTATCTGAAAACGGCTGTGGCGCTGAAGTAGCCTGTGAATGTGGAGTTGGTGGCATGTGAAACCCGCATGTGGAGCATTCGTTTGTGTGGGATGCTCACCAAGCTTCCTTTCAGAGCTAGGCACTCAAAGGGCACTAAGCATAGAGTGTGAAAACTGAGTTTCCTTGAGAGCTGCTTGGAAAAAGATGGTGTGTGAAGTTAATGAGCCAAATGGAGTTGTTCTCCCACAAGAACCACTCGGCTGATCCTTCTTCAATATGCCCTTCACCAACATGCAGTGTTTCCTTGATTGAATTAGCTCTCACACCAATATTAGTGTCTAGAGCCTTTGCATTGAGGGCTATCTGAAAACGGCTGTGGCGCTGAAGTTGCCTGAGAATGTGGAGTTGGTGGCATGTGAAACCCGCATGTGGAGCATTCGTTTGTGTGGGATGCTCTACCAGGTTCATTCCTAGATAATGCACTCAAAGGGCACTAAGCATAGAGTGTGAAAACTGAGTTTCCTTGAGAGCTGCTTGGAAGCCTGATGCTGTGTGAAGTTAGTGAGCCAAATGGAGTTGTTCTCCCACAAGAACCACTCGGCTGATCCTTCTTCAATATGCCCTTCACCAACATGCAGTGTTTCCTTGATTGAATTAGCTCTCACACCAATATTTGCGTCTAGAGCCTTTGCATTGAGGGCTATCTGAAAACGGCTGTGGCGCTGAAGTTGCCTGAGAATGTGGAGTTGGTGGCATGTGAAACCCGCATGTGGAGCATTCGTTTGTGTGGGATGCTCACCAAGGTTCATTTCAGTCCTAGGCACTCAAAGGGCACTAAGCATATAGTGTGAAAACTGAGTTTCCTTGAGAGCTGCTTGGAAGCCTGATGGTGTGTGAAGTTAGTGAGCCAAATGGAGTTGTTCTCCCACAAGAACCCCCGGCTGATCCTTCGTCAATATGCCCTTCACCAACATGCAGTTTTTCCTTGATTGAATTAGCTGTCACACCAATATTTGCGTCTAGAGCCTTTGCATTGAGGCCTATGTGAAAACGGCTGTGGCGCTGAAGTTGCCTGTGAATGTGGAGTTGGTGGAATGTGAAACCCGCATGTGGAGCATTCATTTCTGTGGGATGCTCTACCAGGTTCATTCCTAGATAATGCACTGAAAGGGCACTAAGCATAGAGTGTGAAAACTGAGTTTCCTTGAGAGCTGCTTGGAAAAAGATGGTGTGTGAAGTTAGTGAGCCAAATGGAGTTGTTCTCCCACAAGAACCACTCGGCTGATCCTTCTTCAATATGCCCTTCACCAACATGCAGTGTTTCCTTCATTAAATTAGCTCTCACACCAATATTTGCGTCTAGAGCCTTTGCATTGAGAGCTATCTGAAAACGTCTGTGGCGCTGAGGTTGCCTGTGAATGTGGAGTTGGTGGCATGTGAAACCCGCATGTGGAGCATTCGTTTGTGTGGGATGCTCACCAAGCTTCATTTCAGTCCTAGGCACTCAAAGGGCACTAAGCATATAGTGTGAAAACTGAGTTTCCTTGAGAGCTGCTTGGAAGCGTGATGGTGTGTGAAGTTAGTGAGCCAAATGGAGTTGTTCTCCCACATGAATCACTCGTCTGATCCTTCTTCAATATGCCCTTCACCAACATGCATTGTTTCCTTGATTGAATTAGCTCTCACACCAATATTTGTGTCTAGAGCCTTTGCATTGAGGGCTATCTGAAAACGGCTGTGGCGCTGAAGTTGCCTGTGAATGTGGAGTTGGTGTCATGTGAAACCAGAATGTGGAGCATTCGTTTGTGTGGGATGCTCTACCAGGTGCGTTCCTAGATAATGCACTCAAAGGGCACTAAGCATAGAGTGTGAAAACTGAGTTTCCTTGAGAGCTGCTTGGAAGCCTGATGGTGTGTGAAGTTAGTGAGCCAAATGGAGTTGTTCTCCCACAAGAACCACTCGGCTCATCCTTCTTCAATATGCTCTCACCAACATGCAGTGTTTCCTTGATTGAATTAGCTCTCACACCAATATTTGCGTCTAGAGCCTTTGCATTGAGAGCTATCTGAAAACGTCTGTGGCGCTGAAGTTGTCTGTGAATGTGGAGTTGGTGTCATGTGAAACCAGAATGTGGAGCATTCGTTTGTGTGGGATGCTCACCAAGCTTCATTTCAGTTCTAGGCACTCAAAGGGCACTAAGCATATAGTGTGAAAACTGAGTTTCCTTGAGAGCTGCTTGGAAGCGTGATGGTGTGTGAAGTTAGTGAGCCAAATGGAGTTGTTCTCCCACATGAACCACTCGGCCGATCATTCTTCAATATGCCCTTCACCAACATGCAGTTTTTCCTTGATTGAATTAGCTGTCACACCAATATTTGCGTCTAGAGCCTTTGCATTGAGGGCTATGTGAAAACGGCTGTGGCGCTGAAGTTGCCTGTGAATGTGGAGTTGGTGGCATGTGAAAGCCGCATGTGGAGCATTCGTTTGTGTATGATGTTCACCAAGCTTCATTTCAGTCCTAGGCACTCAAAGGGCACTAAGCATAGAGTGTGAAAACTGAGATTCCTTGAGAGCTGCTTGGAAGCCTGATGGTGTGTGAAGTTAGTGAGCCAAATGGAGTTGTTCTCCCACAAGAACCACTCGGGTGATCCTTCGTCAATATGCCCTTCACCAACATGCAGTGTTTCCTTTATTGAATTAGCTCTCACACCAATATTTGCGTCTAGAGCCTTTGCATTGAGGGCTATCTGAAAACGGCTTTGGCGCTGAAGTTGCCTGTGAATGTGGAGTTGGTGGCATGAGAAACCCGCATGTGGAGCATTCGTTTGTGTGGGATGCTCTACCAGGTTCGTTCCTAGATAATGCACTCAAAGGGCACTAAGCATAGAGTGTGAAAACTGAGTTTCCTTGAGAGCTGCTTGGAAGCCTGATGGTGTGTGAAGTTAGTGAGCCAAATGGAGTTGTTCTCCCACAAGAACCACTAGGCTCATCCTTCTTCAATATGCCCTTCACCAACATGCAGTGTTTCCTTGATTGAATTAGCTCTCACACCAATATTTGCGTCTAGAGCCTTTGCATTGAGGGCTATGTGAAAACGTCTGTGGCGCTGAAGTTGCCTGTGAATGTGGAGTTGGTGGCATGTGAAACCCGCATGTGGAGCATTCGTTTGTGTGGTATGCTCACCAAGCTTCATTTCAGTCCTAGGCACTCAAAGGGCACTAAGCATAGAGTGTGAAAACTGAGTTTCCTTGAGAGCTGCTTGGAAGCCTGATGGTGTGTGAAGTTAGTGAGCCAAATGGAGCTGTTCTCCCACAAGAACCACTCGGCTGATCCTTCTTCAATATGCCCTTCACCAACATGCAGTGTTTCCTTGATTGAATTAGCTCTCACACCAATATTTGAGTCTAGAGCCTTTGCATTGAGGGCTATCTGAAAACGGCTTTGGCGCTGAAGTTGCCTGAGAATGTGGAGTTGGTGGCACGTGAAACCCGCATGTGGAGCATTCGTTTGTGTGGGATGCTCTACCAGGTTCATTCCTAGATAATGCACTCAAAGGGCACTAAGCATAGAGTGTGAAAACTGAGTTTCCTTGAGAGCTGCTTGGAAGCCTGATGGTGTGTGAAGTTAGTGAGCCAAATGGAGTTGTTCTCCTACAAGAACCACTCGGCTCATCCTTCTTCAATATGCCCTTCACCAACATGCAGTGTTTCCTTGATTGAATTAGCTCTCACACCAATATTTGCGTCTAGAGCCTTTGCATTGAGGGCTATCTGAAAACGGCTGTGGCGCTGAAGTTGCCTGTGAATGTGGAGTTGGTGGCATGTGAAAGCAGCATGTGGAGCATTCGTTTTTGTGGGATGCTCTACCAGGATCATTCCTAGATAATGCACTCAAAGGGCACTAAGCATAGAGTGTGAAAACTGAGTTTCCTTGAGAGCTGCTTGGAAGCCTGATGGTGTGTGAAATTAGTGAGCCAAGTGGAGTTGTTCTCCCACAAGAACCACTCGGCTGATCCTTCTTCAATATGCCCTTCACCAACATGCAGTGTTTCCTTGATTGAATTAGCTCTCACACCAATATTTGCGTCTAGAGCCTTTGCATTGAGGGCTATCTGAAAACGGCTGTGGTGCTGAAGTTGCCTGTGAATGTGGAGTTGGTGGCATGTGAAACCCGCATGTGGAGCATTCGTTTGTGTGGGATGCTCTACCAGGTTCATTCCTAGATAATGCACTCAAAGGGCACTTAGCATAAAGTGTGAAAACTGAGTTTCCTTGAGATCTGCTTGGAAGCCTGATGGTGTGTAAAGTTAGTGAGCCAAATGGAGCTGTTCTCCCACAAGAACCACTCGGCTGATCCTTCTTCAATATGCCCTTCACCAACATGCAGTGTTTCCTTGATTGAATTAGCTCTCACACCAATATTTGCGTTTAGAGCCTTTGCATTGAGAGCTATTTGAAAACAGCTGTGGCGCTGAAGTTGCCTGAGAATGTGGCGATAGTGGCATGTGAAACCCGCATGTGGAGCATTCGTTTGTGTGGGATGCTCTACCAGGTTCATTCCTAGATAATGCACTCAAAGGGCACTAAGCATAGAGTGTGAAAACTGAGTTTCCTTGAGAGCTGCTTGGAAGCCTGATGGTGTGTGAAGTTAGTGCGCCAAATGGAGTTGCTCTCCCACAAGAACCACTCGGCTAATCCTTCTTCAATATGCCCTTCACCAACATGCAGTGTTTCCTTGATTGAATTAGCTCTCACACCAATATTTGCGTCTAGAGCCTTTGCATTGAGGGCTATCTGAAAAAGGCTGTGGCGCTGAAGTTGCCTGTGAATGTGGAGTTGGTGGCATGTGAAACCCGCATGTGGAGCATTCGTTTGTGTGGGATGCTCACCAAGCTTCATTTCAGTCATAGGCACTCAAAGGGCACTAAGCATAGAGTGTGAAAACTGAGTTTCCTTGAGAGCTGCTTGGAAGCCTGATGGTGTGTGAAGTTAGTGAGCCAAATGGAGTTGTTCTCCCACAAGAACCACTCGGCTGATTTTCTTCAATATGCCCTTCACCAACATGCAGTGTTTCCTTGATTGAATTAGCTCTCACACCAATATTTGAGTCTAGGGCCTTTGCATTGAGGGCTATCTGAAAACGGCTGTGGCGTGAAGTTGCCTCTGAATGAGGAGTTGGTGGAATGTGAAACCCGCATGTGGAGCATTCGTTTGTGTGGGATGCTCACCAAGCTTCATTTCAGTCCTAGGCACTCAAACGGCACTAAGCATAGAGTGTGAAAACTGAGTTTCCTTGAGAGCTGCTTGGAAGCCTGATGGTGTGTGAAGTTAGTGAGCCAAATGGAGTTGTTCTCCCACAAGAACCACTCGGCTGATTCTTCTTCAATATGCCCTTCAGCAACATGCAGTGTTTCCTTGATTGAATTAGCGCTCACACTAATATTTGCGTCTAGAGCCTTTGCATTGAGGGCTATCTGAAAACGGCTGTGGCGCTGAAGTTGCCAGTGAATGTGAAGTTGGTGGCATGTGAAACCCGCATGTGGAGCATCCGTTTGTGTGGGATGCTCTACCAGCTTCATTCCTAGATAATGCACTCAAAGGGCACTAAGCCTAGAGTGTGAAAACTGAGTTTCCTTGAGAGCTGCTTGGAAGCCTGATGGTGTGTGAAGTTAGTGAGCCAAATGGAGTTGTTCTCCCACAAGAACCACTCGGCTGATCCATCTTCAATATGCCCTTTACCAACATGCAGTGTTTCCTTGATTGAATTAGCTCTCACACCAATATTTGCGTCTAGAGCCTTTGCATTGAGGGCTATCTGAAAACGGCTGTGGTGCTGAAGTTGCCTGTGAATGTGGAGTTGGTGGCATGTGAAACCCGCATGTGGAGCATTCGTTTGTGTAGGATGCTGACCAAGCTTCATTTCAGTGCTAGGCACTCAAAGGGCACTAAGCATAGAGTGTGAAAACTGAGTTTCCTTGAGAGCTGCTTGGAAGCCTGATGGCGTGTGAAGTTAGTGAGCCAAATGGAGTTGTTCTCCCACAAGAACCACTCGGCTGATCCTTCTTCAATATGCCCTTCACCAACATGCAGTGTTTCCTTGATTGAATTAGCGCTCACACCAATATTTGAGTCTAGGGCCTTTGCATTGAGGGCTATCTGAAAACGGCTGTGGCGCTGAAGTTGCCTGAGAATGTGGAGTTGGTGGCACGTGAAACCCGCATGTGGAGCATTCGTTTGTGTGGGATGCTCACCAAGGTTCATTTCAGTCCTAGGCACTCAAAGGGCACTAAGCATATAGTGTGAAAACTGAGTTTCCTTGAGAGCTGCTTGGAAGCCTGATGGTGTGTGAAGTTAGTGAGCCAAATGGAGTTGTTCTCCCACAAGAACCCCCGGCTGATCCTTCGTCAATATGCCCTTCACCAACATGCAGTTTTTCCTTGATTGAATTAGCTGTCACACCAATATTTGCGTCTAGAGCCTTTGCATTGAGGGCTATGTGAAAACGGCTGTGGCGCTGAAGTTGCCTGTGAATGTGGAGTTGGTGGCATGTGAAACCCGCATGTGGAGCATTCATTTCTGTGGGATGCTCTACCAGGTTCATTCCTAGATAATGCACTGAAAGGGCACTAAGCGTAGAGTGTGAAAACTGAGTTTCCTTGAGAGCTGCTTGGAAAAAGATGGTGTGTGAAGTTAGTGAGCCAAATGGAGTTGTTCTGCCACAAGAACCACTCGGCTGATCCTTCTTCAATATGCCCTTCACCAACATGCAGTGTTTCCTTCATTAAATTAGCTCTCACACCAATATTTGCGTCTAGAGCCTTTGCATTGAGAGCTATCTGAAAACGTCTGTGGCGCTGAAGTTGCCTGTGAATGTGGAGTTGGTGGCATGTGAAACCCGCATGTGGAGCATTCGTTTGTGTGGGATGCTCACCAAGCTTCATTTCAGTCCTAGGCACTCAAAGGGCACTAAGCATATAGTGTGAAAACTGAGTTTCCTTGAGAGCTGCTTGGAAGCGTGATGGTGTGTGAAGTTAGTGAGCCAAATGGAGTTGTTCTCCCACATGAAGCACTCGTCTGATCCTTCTTCAATATGCCCTTCACCAACATGCATTGTTTCCTTGATTGAATTAGCTCTCACACCAATATTTGTGTCTAGAGCCTTTGCATTGAGGGCTATCTGAAAACGGCTGTGGCGCTGAAGTTGCCTGTGAATGTGGAGTTGGTGTCATGTGAAACCCGCATGTGAAGCATTCGTTTGTGTGGGATGCTCACCAAGCTTCATTTCAGTCCTAGGCACTCAAAGGGCACTAAGCATAGAGTGTGAAAACTGAGTTTCCTTGAGAGCTGCTTGGAAGCCTGATGGTGTGTGAAGTTAGTGAGCCAAATGGAGTTGTTCTCCCACAAGAACCACTTGGCTGATCCTTCTTCAATATGCCCTTCACCAACATGCAGTGTTTCCTTGATTGAATTAGCTCTCACACCAATATTTGCATATAGAGCCTTTGCATTGAGGGGTATGTGAAAACAGCTGTGGCGCTGAAGTTGCCTGAGAATGTGGAGTTGGTGGCATGTGAAACCCGCATGTGGAACATTCGTTTGTGTGGGATGCTCTACCAGGTTCATTCCTAGATAATGCACTGAAAGGGCACTAAGCATAGAGTGTGAAAACTGAGTTTCCTTGAGAGCTGCTTGGAAGCGTGATGGTGTGTGAAGTTAGTGAGCCAAATGGAGTTGTTCTCCCACAAGAACCACTCGGCTGATCCTTCTTCAATATGCCCTTTACCAACATGCAGTGTTTCCTTGATTGAATTAGCTCTCACACCAATATTTGTGTCTAGAGCCTTTGCATTGAGGGCTATGTGAAAACGGCTGTGGCGCTGAAGTTGCCTGTGAATGTGGAGTTGGTGGCATGAGAAACCCGCATGTGGAGCATTCGTTTGTGTGGGATGCTCTACCAGGTTCGTTCCTAGATAATGCACTCAAAGGGCACTAAGCATAGAGTGTGAAAACTGAGTTTCCTTGAGAGCTGCTTGGAAGCCTGATGGTGTGTGAAGTTAGTGAGCCAAATGGAGTTGTTCTCCCACAAGAACCACTCGGCTGATCCTTCTTCAATATGCTCTCACCAACATGCAGTGTTTCCTTGATTGAATTAGCTCTCACACCAATATTTGCGTCTAGAGCCTTTGCATTGAGGGCTATGTGAAAACGTCTGTGGCGCTGAAGTTGCCTGTGAATGTGGAGTTGGTGGCATGTGAAACCCGCATGTGGAGCATTCGTTTGTGTGGTATGCTCACCAAGCTTCATTTCAGTCCTCGGCACTCAAAGGGCACTAAGCATAGAGTGTGAAAACTGAGTTTCCTTGAGAGCTGCTTGGAAGCCTGATGGTGTGTGAAGTTAGTGAGCCAAATGGAGTTGTTCCCCCCCAAGAACCACTCGGCTGATCCTTCGTCAATATGCCCTTCACCAACATGCAGTGTTTCCTTGATTGAATTAGCTCTCACACCAATATTTTCGTCTAGAGCCTTTGCATTGAGGGCTATCTGAAAACGGCTTTGGCGCTGAAGTTGCCTGAGAATGTGGAGTTGGTGGCACGTGAAACCCGCATGTAGAGCATTCGTTTGTGTGGGATGCTCTACCAGGTTCATTCCTAGATAATGCACTCAAAGGGCACAAAGCATAGAGTGTGAAAACTGAGTTTCCTTGAGAGCTGCTTGGAAGCCTGATGGTGTGTGAAGTTAGTGAGCCAAATGGAGTTGTTCTCCCACAAGAACAACTCGTCTCATCCTTCTTCAATATGCCCTCACCAACATGCAGTGTTTCCTTGATTGAATTAGCTCTCACACCAATATTTGCGTCTAGAGCCTTTGCATTGAGGGCTATCTGAAAACGGCTGTGGCGCTGAAGTTGCCTGTGAATGTGGAGTTGGTGGCATGTGAAACCCGCATGTGGAGCATTCGTTTGTGTGGGTTGCTCAACAAGCTTCGTTTCAGTCCTAGGCACTCAAAGGGCACTAAGCATATAGTGTGAAAACTGAGTTTCCTTGAGAGCTGCTTGGAAGCCTGATGGTGTGTGAAGTTAGTGAGCCAAATGGAGCTGTTCTCCCACAAGAACTACTCGGCTGATCCTTCTTCAATATGCCCTTCACCAACATGCAGTGTTTCCTTGATTGAATTAGCTCTCACACCAATATTTGCGTCTAGAGCCTTTGCATTGAGGGCTATCTGAAAACGGCTATGGCGCTGAAGTTGCCTGTGAATGTGGAGTTGGTGGCATGTGAAAGCCGCATGTGGAGAATTCGTTTTTGTGGGATGCTCTACCAGGATCATTCCTAGATAATGCACTCAAAGGGCACTAAGCATAGAGTGTGAAAACTGAGATTCCTTGAGAGCTGCTTGGAAGCCTGATGGTATGTGAAGTTAGTGAGCCAAATGGAGTTGTTCTCCCACAAGAACCACTCGGCTGATCCTTCTTCAATAGGGCCTTCACCAACATGCTGTGTTTCCTTAATTGAATTAGCTCTCACACCAATATTTGTGTCTAGAGCCTTTGCATTGAGGGCTATCTGAAAACGGCTGTGGCGCTGTAGTTGCCTGTGAATGTGGAGTTGGTGGCATGTGAAACCCGCATGTGGAGCATTCGTTTGTGTGGGATGCTCTACCAGGTTCATTCCTAGATAATGCACTCAAAGGGCACTAAGCATAGAGTGTGAAAACTGAGTTTCCTTGAGAGCTGCTTGGAAGCCTGATGGTGTGTGAAGTTAGTGAGCCAAATGGAGTTGTTCTCCCACAAGAACCACTCGGCTGATCCTTCTTCAATATGCCCTTCACCAACATGCAGTGTTTCCTTGATTGAATTAGCTCTCACACCAATATTTGCGTCTAGAGCCTTTGCATTGAGGGCTATCTGAAAACGGCTGTGGCGCTGAAGTTGCCTGAGAATGTGGAGTTGGTGGCATGTGAAACCCGCATGTGGAGCATTCGTTTGTGTGGGATGCTCACCAAGGTTCATTTCAGTCCTAGGCACTCAAAGGGCACTAAGCATATAGTGTGAAAACTGAGTTTCCTTGAGAGCTGCTTGGAAGCCTGATGGTGTGTGAAGTTAGTGAGCCAAATGGAGTTGTTCTCCCACAAGAACCACTCGGCTGATCCTTCGTCAATATGCCCTTCACCAACATGCAGTTTTTCCTTGATTGAATTAGCTGTCACACCAATATTTGCGTCTAGAGCCTTTGCATTGAGGGCTATGTGAAAACGGCTGTGGCGCTGAAGTTGCCTGTGAATGTGGAGTTGGTGGCATGTGAAACCCGCATGTGGAGCATTCGTTTGTGTGAGATGCTCTACCAGGTTCATTCCTAGATAATGCACTGAAAGGGCACTAAGCATAGAGTGTGAAAACTGAGTTTCCTTGAGAGCTGCTTGGAAGAAGATGGTGTGTGAAGTTAGTGAGCCAAATGGAGTTGTTCTCCCACAAGAACCACTCGGCTGATCCTTCTTCAATATGCCCTTCACCAACATGCAGTGTTTCCTTCATTAAATTAGCTCTCACAACAATATTTGCGTCTAGAGCCTTTGCATTGAGAGCTATCTGAAAACGTCTGTGGCGCTGAGGTTGCCTGTGAATGTGGAGTTGGTGGCATGTGAAACCCGCATGTGGAGCATTCGTTTGTGTGGGATGCTCACCAAGATTCATTTCAGTCCTAGGCACTCAAAGGGCACTAAGCCTAGAGTGTGAAAACTGAGTTTCCTTGAGAGCTGCTTGGAAGCCTGATGGTGTGTGAAGTTAGTGAGCCAAATGGAGTTGTTCTCCCACATGAAGCACTCGGCTGATCCTTCTTCAATATGCCCTTCACCAACATGCAGTGTTTCCTTGATTGAATTAGCTCTCACACAAATATTTGTGTCTAGAGCCTCTGCATTGAGGGCTATCTGAAAACGGCTGTGGCGCTGAAGTTGCCTGTGAATGTGGAGTTGGTGGCATGTGAAACCCGCATGTGAAGCATTCGTTTGTGTGGGATGCTCACCAAGCTTCATTTCAGTCCTAGGCACTCAAAGGGCACTAAGCATAGAGTGTGAAAACTGAGTTTCCTTGAGAGCTGCTTGGAAGCCTGATGGTGTGTGAAGTTAGTGAGCCAAATGGAGTTGTTCTCCCACAAGAACCACTCGGCTGATCCTTCGTCAATATGCCCTTCACCAACATGCACTGTTTCCTTGATTGAATTAGCTCTCACACCAATATTTGCGTCTAGAGCCTTTGCATTGAGGGCTATCTGAAAACGGCTGTGGCGCTGAAGTTGCCTGTGAATGTGGAGTTGGTGGCATGTGAAACCCGCATGTGGAGCATTCGTTTGTGTGGGATGCTCTACCAGGTTCATTCCTAGATAATGCACTCAAAGGGCACTAAGCATAGAGTGTGAAAACTGAGTTTCCTTGAGAGCTGCCTGGAAGCGTGATGGTGTGTGAAGTTAGTGAGCCAAATGGAGTTGTTCTCCCACAAGAACCACTCGGCTGATCCTTCTTCAATATGCCATTCACCAACATGCAGTGTTTCCTTCATTAAATTAGCTCTCACACCAATATTTGCGTCTAGAGCCTTTGCATTGAGAGCTATCTGAAAACGTCTGTGGCGCTGAGGTTGCCTGTGAATGTGGAGTTGGTGGCATGTGAAACCCGCATGTGGAGCATTCGTTTGTGTGGGATGCTCACCAAGCTTCATTTCAGTCCTAGGCACTCAAAGGGCACTAAGCATATAGTGTGAAAACTGAGTTTCCTTGAGAGCTGCTTGGAAGCCTGATGGTGTGTGAAGTTAGTGAGCCAAATGGAGTTGTTCTCCCACAAGAACCACTCGGTTGATCCTTCTTCAATATGCCCTTCACCAACATGCAGTGTTTCCTTGATTGAATTAGCTCTCACACCAATATTTGCGTCTAGAGCCTTTGCATTGAGAGCTATCTGAAAACGGCTGTGGCGCTGAAGTTGCCTGAGAATGTGGAGTTGGTGGCATGTGAAACCCGCATGTGGAGCATTCGTTTGTGTGGGATGCTCTACCAGGTTCATTCCTAGATAATGCACTCAAAGGGCATTAAGCATAGAGTGTGAAAACTGAGTTTCCTTGAGAGCTGCTTGGAAGCCTGATGGTGTGTGAAGTTAGTGAGCCAAATGGAGTTGTTCTCCCACATGAACCACTCGGCTGATCCTTCTTCAATATGCCCTTCACCAACATGCAGTGTTTCCTTGATTGAATTAGCTCTCACACCAATATTTGCATCTAGAGCCTTTGCATTGAGGGCTATCTGAAAACGGCTGTGGCACTGAAGTTGCCTGTGAATGTGGAGTTGGTGGCATGTGAAACCCGCATGTGGAGCATTCGTTTGTGTGGGATGCTCACCAAGCTTCATTTCAGTCCTAGGCACTCAAAGGGCACTAAGCATAGAGTGTGAAAACTGAGTTTCCTTGTGAGCTGCTTGGAAGCCTGATGCTGTGTGAAGTTAGTGAGCCAAATGGAGTTGTTCTCCCACAAGAACCACTCGGCTGATCCTTCTTCAATATGCCCTTCACCAACATGCAGTGTTTCCTTGATTGATTTAGCTCTCACACAAATATTTGCATATAGAGCCTTTGCATTGAGGGCTATGTGAAAACAGCTGTGGCGCTGAAGTTGCCTGTGAATGTGGAGTTGGTGGCATGTGAAACCCCGCATGTGGAACATTCGTTTGTGTGGGATGCTCTACCAGGTTCATTCCTAGATAATGCACTGAAAGGGCTCTAAGCATAGAGTGTGAAAACTGAGTTTCCTTGAGAGCTGCTTGGAAGCGTGATGGTGTGTGAAGTTAGTGAGCCAAATGGAGTTGTTCTCCCACAAGAACCACTCGGCTGATCCTTCGTAAATATGCCCTTCACCAACATGCAGTGTTTCCTTGATTGAATTAGCTCTCACACCAATATTTGCATATAGAGCCTTTGCATTGAGGGCTATCTGAAAACGGCTGTGGCGCTGAAGTTGCCTGTGAATGTGGAGTTGGTGGCATGTGAAACCCGCATGTGGAGCATTCGTTTGTGTGGGATGCTCACCAAGCTTCATTTCAGTCCTAGGCACTCAAAGGGCACTAAGCATAGAGTGTGAAAACTGAGTTTCCTTGAGAGCTGCTTGGAAGCGTGATGGTGTGTGAAGTTAGTGAGCCAAATGGAGTTGTTCTCCCACAAGAACCACTCGGCTGATCCTTCTTCAATATGCCCTTCACCAACATGCAGTGTTTCCTTGATTGAATTAGCTCTGACACCAATATTTGCATCTAGAGCCTTTGCATTGAGGGCTATCTGAAAACGTCTGTGGCGCTGAAGTTGCCTGTGAATGTGGAGTTGGTGGCATGTGAAACCCGCATGTGGAGCATTCGTTTGTGTGGGATGCTCTACCAGGTTCATTCCTAGATAATGCACTCAAAGGGCACTAAGCATAGAGTGTGAAAACTGAGTTTCCTTGAGAGCTGCTTGGAAGCCTGATGGTGTGTGAAGTTAGTGAGCCAAATGGAGTTGTTCTCCCACAAGAACCACTCGGCTGATCCTTCTTCAATATGCCCTTCACCAACATGCAGTGTTTCCTTGATTGAATTAGCTCTCACACCAATATTTGCGTCTAGAGCCTTTGCATTGAGAGCTATCTGAAAACGGCTGTGGCGCTGAAGTTGCCTGAGAATGTGGAGTTGGTGGCATGTGAAACCCGGATGTGGAGCATTCGTTTGTGTGGGATGCTCTACCAGGTTCATTCCTAGATAATGCACTCAAAGAGCACTAAGAATAGAGTGTGAAAACTGAGTTTCCTTGAGAGCTGCTTGGAAGCCTGATGGTGTGTGAAGTTAGTGAGCCAAATGGAGTTGTTCTCCCACATGAACCACTCGGCTGATCCTTCTTCAATATGCCCTTCACCAACATGCATTGTTTCCTTGAATGAATTAGCTCTCACACCAATATTTGCATCTAGAGCCTTTGCATTGAGGGCTATCTGAAAACGGCTGTGGCACTGAAGTTGCCTGTGAATGTGGAGTTGGTGGCATGTGAAACCCGCATGTGGAGCATTCGTTTGTGTGGGATGCTCACCAAGCTTCATTTCAGTCCTAGGCACTCAAAGGGCACTAAGCATAGAGTGTGAAAACTGAGTTTCCTTGTGAGCTGCTTGGAAGCCTGATGGTGTGTGAAGTTAGTGAGCCAAATGGAGATGTTCTCCCACAAGAACCACTCGGCTGATCCTTCTTCAATATGCCCTTCACCAACATGCAGTGTTTCCTTGATTGAATTAGCTCTCACACCAATATTTTCGTCTAGAACCTTTGTATTGAGGGCTATCTGAAAACGGCTGTGGCGCTGAAGTTGCCTGTGAATGTGGAGTTGGTGGCATGTGAAACCCGCATGTGGAGCATTCGTTTGTGTGGGATGCTCACCAAGCTTCATTTCAGTCCTAGGCACTCAAAGGGCACTAAGCATAGAGTGTGAAAACTGAGTTTCCTTGTGAGCTGCTTGGAAGCCTGATGGTGTGTGAAGTTAGTGAGCCAAATGGAGTTGTTCTCCCACAAGAACAACTCGGCTGATCCTTCTTCAATATGCCCTTCACCAACATGCAGTGTTTCCTTCATTAAATTAGCTCTCACACCAATATTTGTGTCTAGAGCCTTTGCATTGAGGGCTATCCGAAAACGGCTGTGGCGCTGAAGTTGCCTGTGAATGTCGTGTTGGTGGCATGTGAAACCCGCATGTGGAGCATTCGTTTGTGTGATGCTCATTAAGGTTCATTTCAGTCCTAGGCATTCAAAGAGCACTAAACATAGAGTGTGAAAACTGATGGTATGTTGGAGCTTTCAATTGACTGGGATGATGCTCTGCTGGCTCTGTCATCAGACCAGAGAGGGTATACCTAAGAAGCCGTTGAACTTGACGGGACAATAAGATGCTGGACTCTATGTTTGGTATACGCTTGCAATGGGGAAATCTCAACTGAACTTGAGCTGTGGTTATGCAACAAGGTGGAGGAATCCACCATGGTGGGAGGGTTTGGGGAGGGGTGGGGAGAACCCAAGTATCTATGTAATTGTGTCACATGATACAATGTAATTCCTGAAGTTAAACAATAAATAATTAAAAAAAAAAAAAAAAAAAAAAAAAAAAAAAAGAAAACTGAGTTTCCTTGAGAGCTGCTTGGAAGCCTGATGGTGTGTGAAGTTAGTGAGCCAAATGGAGTTGTTCTCCCACAAGAACCACTCGGCTGATCCTTCGTCAATATGCCCTTCACCAACATGCACTGTTTCCTTGATTGAATTAGCTCTCACACCAATATTTGCGTCTAGAGCCTTTGCATTGAGGGCTATGTGAAAACGGCTGTGGCGCTGAAGTTGCCTGTGAATGTGGAGTTGGTGGCATGTGAAACCCGCATGTGGAGCATTCGTTTGTGTGGGATGCTCTACCAGGTTCATTCCTAGATAATGCACTCAAAGGGCACTAAGCATAGAGTGTGAAAACTGAGTTTCCTTGAGAGCTGCCTGGAAGCCTGATGGTGTGTGAAGTTAGTGAGCCAAATGGAGTTGTTCTCCCACAAGAACCACTCGGCTGATCCTTCTTCAATATGCCCTTCACCAACATGCAGTGTTTCCTTGATTGAATTAGCTCTCACACCAATATTTGCGTCTAGAGCCTTTGCATTGAGAGCTATCTGAAAACGTCTGTGGCGCTGAGGTTGCCTGTGAATGTGGAGTTGGTGGCATGTGAAACCCGCATGTGGAGCATTCGTTTGTGTGGGATGCTCACCAAGCTTCATTTCAGTCCTAGGCACTCAAAGGGCACTAAGCATATAGTGTGAAAACTGAGTTTCCTTGAGAGCTGCTTGGAAGCCTGATGGTGTGTGAAGTTAGTGAGCCAAATGGAGTTGTTCTCCCACAAGAACCACTCGGTTGATCCTTCTTCAATATGCCCTTCACCAACATGCAGTGTTTCCTTGATTGAATTAGCTCTCACACCAATATTTGCGTCTACAGCCTTTGCATTGAGAGCTATCTGAAAACGGCTGTGGCGCTGAAGTTGCCTGTGAATGTGGAGTTGGTGGCATGTGAAACCCGCATGTGGAGCATTCGTTTGTGTGGGATGCTCTACCAGGTTCATTCCTAGATAATGCACTCAAAGAGCACTAAGCATAGAGTGTGAAAACTGAGTTTCCTTGAGAGCTGCTTGGAAGCCTGATGGTGTGTGAAGTTAGTGAGCCAAATGGAGTTGTTCTCCCACATGAACCACTCGGCTCATCCTTCTTCAATATGCCCTTCACCAACATGCATTGTTTCCTTGATTGAATTAGCTCTCACACCAATATTTGCATCTAGAGCCTTTGCATTGAGGGCTATCTGAAAACGGCTGTGGCACTGAAGTTGCCTGTGAATGTGGAGTTGGTGGCATGTGAAACCCGCATGTGGAGCATTCGTTTGTGTGGGATGCTCACCAAGCTTCATTTCAGTCCTAGGCACTCAAAGGGCACTAAGCATAGAGTGTGAAAACTGAGTTTCCTTGTGAGCTGCTTGGAAGCCTGATGCTGTGTGAAGTTAGTGAGCCAAATGGAGTTGTTCTCCCACAAGAACAACTCGGCTGATCCTTCTTCAATATGCCCTTCACCAACATGCAGTGTTTCCTTGATTGAATTAGCTCTCACACCAATATTTGCGTCTAGAGCCTTTGCATTGAGGGCTATCTGAAAACGGCTGTGGCGCTGAAGTTGCCTGAGAATGTGGAGTTGGTGGCATGTGAAACCCGCATGTGGAGCATTCGTTTGTGTGGGATGCTCACCAAGCTTCATTTCAGTCCTAGGCACTCAAAGGGCACTAAGCATATAGTGTGAAAACTGAGTTTCCTTGAGAGCTGCTTGGAAGCCTGATGGTGTGTGAAGTTAGTGAGCCAAATGGAGTTGTTCTCCCACAAGAACCCCCGGCTGATCCTTCGTCAATATGCCCTTCACCAACATGCAGTTTTTCCTTGATTGAATTAGCTGTCACACCAATATTTGCGTCTAGAGCCTTTGCATTGAGGGCTATGTGAAAACGGCTGTGGCGCTGAAGTTGCCTGTGAATGTGGAGTTGGTGGCATGTGAAACCCGCATGTGGAGCATTCATTTCTGTGGGATGCTCTACCAGGTTCATTCCTAGATAATGCACTGAAAGGGCACTAAGCATAGAGTGTGAAAACTGAGTTTCCTTGAGAGCTGCTTGGAAAAAGATGGTGTGTGAAGTTAGTGAGCCAAATGGAGTTGTTCTGCCACAAGAACCACTCGGCTGATCCTTCTTCAATATGCCCTTCACCAACATGCAGTGTTTCCTTCATTAAATTAGCTCTCACACCAATATTTGCGTCTAGAGCCTTTGCATTGAGGGCTATCTGAAAACGTCTGTGGCGCTGAGGTTGCCTGTGAATGTGGAGTTGGTGGCATGTGAAACCCGCATGTGGAGCATTCGTTTGTGTGGGATGCTCACCAAGCTTCATTTCAGTCCTAGGCACTCAAAGGGCACTAAGCATATAGTGTGAAAACTGAGTTTCCTTGAGAGCTGCTTGGAAGCGTGATGGTTTGTGAAGTTAGTGAGCCAAATGGAGTTGTTCTCCCACATGAAGCACTCGTCTGATCCTTCTTCAATATGCCCTTCACCAACATGCAGTGTTTCCTTGATTGAATTAGCTCTCACACCAATATTTGTGTCTAGAGCCTTTGCATTGAGGGCTATCTGAAAACGGCTGTGGCGCTGAAGTTGCCTGTGAATGTGGAGTTGGTGGCATGTGAAACCCGCATGTGGAGCATTCGTTTGTGTGGGATGCTCTACCAGGTTCATTCCTAGATAATGCACTGAAAGGGCACTAATCATAGAGTGTGAAAACTGAGTTTCCTTGAGAGCTGCTTGGAAGCCTGATGGTGTGTGAAGTTAGTGAGCCAAATGGAGTTGTTCTCCCACAAGAACCACTCGGCTGATCCTTCTTCAATATGCCCTTCACCAACATGCAGTGTTTCCTTGATTGAATTAGCTCTGACACCAATATTTGCATATAGAGCCTTTGCATTGAGGGCTATGTGAAAACGGCTGTGGCGCTGAAGTTGCCTGTGAATGTGGAGTTGGTGGCATGTGAAACCCGCATGTGGAACATTCGTTTGTGTGGGATGCTCTACCAGGTTCATTCCTAGATAATGCACTCAAAGGGCACTAAGCATAGAGTGTGAAAACTGAGCTTCCTTGAGAGCTGCTTGGAAGCCTGATGGTGTGTGAAGTTAGTGAGCCAAATGGAGTTGTTCTCCCACAAGAACCACTCGGCTGATCCTTCGTCAATATGTCCTTCACCAACATGCAGTGTTTCCTTGATTGAATTAGCTCTCACACCAATATTTGCGTCTAGAGCCTTTGCATTGAGGGCTATGTGAAAACGGCTGTGGCGCTGAAGTTGCCTGTGAATGTGGAGTTGGTGGCATGTGAAACCCGCATGTGGAGCATTCGTTTGTGTGGGATGCTCACCAAGCTTCATTTCAGTCCTAGGCACTCAAAGGGCACAAAGCATAGAGTGTGAAAACTGAGTTTCCTTGAGAGCTGCTTGGAAGCCTGATGGTGTGTGAAGTTAGTGAGCCAAATGGAGTTGTTCTCCCACAAGAACCACTCTGCTGATCCTTCTTCAATTTGGCCTTCACCAACATGCAGTGTTTCCTTGATTGAATTAGCTCTCACACCAATATTTGCGTCTAGAGCCTTTGCATTGAGGGCTATGTGAAAACGTCTGTGGCGCTGAAGTTGCCTGTGAATGTGGAGTTGGTGGCATGTGAAACCCGCATGTGGAGCATTCGTTTGTGTGGGATGCTCTACCAGATTCATTCCTAGATAATGCACTCAAAGGGCACTAAGCATAGAGTGTGAAAACTGAGTTTCCTTGAGAGCTGCTTGGAAGCCTGATGGTGTGTAAAGTTAGTGAGCCAAATGGAGTTGTTCTCCCACAAGAATCACTCGGCTGATTCTTCTTCAATATGCCCTTCACCAACATGCAGTGTTTCCTTGATTGAATTAGCTCTCACACTAATATTTGCGTCTAGAGCCTTTGCATTGAGGGCTATCTGAAAACAGCTTTGGCGCTGAAGTTGCCTGAGAATGTGGAGTTGGTGGCACGTGAAACCCGCATGTGGAACATTCGTTTGTGTGGGATGCTCTACCAGGTTTATTAATAGATAATGCACTCAAAGGGCACTAAGCGTAGAGTGTGAAAACTGAGTTTCCTTGAGAGCTGCTTGGAACTCTGATGGTGTGTGAAGTTAGTGAGCCAAATGGAGTTGTTCTCCCACAAGAACCACTTGGCTGATCCTTCTTCAATATGCCCTTCAGCAACATGCCATGTTTCCTTGATTGAATTAGCTCTCACACCAATATTTGCGTCTAGAGGCTTTGCATTGAGGGCTATGTGAAAACGGCTGTGGCGCTGAAGTTGCCTGTGAATGTGGAGTTGGTGGAATGTGAAACCCGCATGTGGAGCATTCGTTTGTGTGGGATGCTCTATCAGGTTCATTCCTAGATAATGCACTCAAAGGGCACTAAGCATAGAGTGTGAAAACTGAGTTTCCTTGAGAGCTGCTTGGAAGCCTGATGGTGTGTGAAGTTAGTGAGCCAAATGGATTTGTTCTCCTACAAGAACCACTCGGCTGATCCTTCTTCAATATGCCCTTCACCAACATGCATTGTTTCCTTCATTAAATTAGCTCTCACACCAATATTTGTGTTTAGAGCCTTTGCATTGAGGGCTATGTGAAAACGGCTGTGGCGCTGAAGTTGCCTGTGAATGTGGTGTTGGTGGCATGTGAAACCCGCATGTGGAGCATTCGTTTGTGTGGGATGCTCATTAAGGTTCATTTCAGTCCTAGGCACTCAAAGAGCACTAAACATAGAGTGTGAAAACTGATGGTATGTTGGAGCTTTCAATTGACTGGGATGATGCTCTGCTGGCTCTGTCATCAGACCAGAGAGGGTATACCTAAGAAGCCGTTGAACTTGACGGGACAATAAGATGCTGGACTCTATGTTTGGTATACGCTTGCAATGGGGAAATCTCAACTGAACTTGAGCTGTGGTTATGCAACAAGGTGGAGGAATCCACCCTGGTGGGAGGGTTTGGGGAGGGGTGGGGAGAACCCAAGTATCTATGTAATTGTGTCACATAATACAATGTAATTCCTGAAGTTAAACAATAAATAATTAAAAAAAAAAAAAAAGAAAACTGAGTTTCCTTGAGAGCTG
>NW_026700887.1:0-33676 GCF_030435755.1 Ochotona princeps | reverse complement strand
ATTGACAGGCAACTTCAGCGCCACAGCCGTTTTCAGATAGCCCTCAATGCAAAGGCTCTAGACGCAAATATTGGTGTGAGAGCTAATTCAATCAAGGAAACACTGCATGTTGGTGAAGGGCATATTGAAGAAGGATCAGCCGAGTGGTTCTTGTGGGAGAACAACTCCATTTGGCTCACTAACTTCACACACCATCAGGCTTCCAAGCAGCTCTCAAGGAAACTCAGTTTTCACACTCTATGCTTAGTGCCCTTTGAGTGCATTATCTAGGAATGAACCTGGTAGAGCATCCCACACAATCGAATGCTCCACATGCGGGTTTCACATGCCACCAACTCCACATTCACAGGCAACTTCAGCGCCACAGCCGTTTTCAGATAGCCCTCAATGCAAAGGCTCTAGACGCAAATATTGGTGTGAGAGCTAATTCAATCAAGGAAACACTGCATGTTCGTGAAGGGCATATTGAAGAAGGATCAGCCGAGTGGTTCTTGTGGGAGAACAACTCCATTTGGCTCACTAACTTCACACACCATCAGGCTTCCAAGCAGCTCTCAAGGAAACTCAGTTTTCACACTCTATGCTTAGTGCTCTTTGTGTTCCTAGGACTGAAACGATGCTTCTTCAGCATCCCACACAAACGAATGCTCCACATGCGGGTTTCACATGCCACCAACTCCACATTCACAGGCAACTTCAGCGCCACAGCCGTTTTCAGATAGCCCTCAATGCAAAGGCTCTAGACGCAAATATTGGTGTGAGAGCTAATTCAATCAAGGAAACACTGCATGTTGGTGAAGGGCATATTGAAGAAGGATCAGCTGAGTGGTTCTTGTGGGAGAACAACTCCATTTGGCTCACTAACTTCACACACCATCAGGCTTCCAAGCAGCTCTCAAGGAAACTCAGTTTTCACACTCTATGCTTAGTGCCCTTTGAGTGCATTATCTAGGAATGAACCTGGTAGAGCATCCCACACAAACGAATGCTCCACATGCGGGTTTCACATGCCACCAACTCCACATTCACAGGCAACTTCAGCGCCACAGCCGTTTTCAGATAGCCCTCAATGCAAAGGCTCTAGACGCAAATATTGGTGTGAGAGCTAATTCAATCAAGGAAACACTGCATGTTGGTGAAGGGCATATTGAAGAAGGATCAGCCGAGTGGTTCTTGTGGGAGAACAACTCCATTTGGCTCACTAACTTCACACACCATCAGGCTTCCAAGCAGCTCTCAAGGAAACTCAGTTTTCACACTCTATGCTTAGTGCCCTTTGTATGGCTAGGACTGAAATGAACCTGGTAGAGCATCCCACACAAACGAATGCTCCACATGCGGGTTTCACATGCCACCAACTCCACATTCACAGGCAACTTCAGCGCCACAGCCGTTTTCAGATAGCCCTCAATGCAAAGGCTCTAGACGCAAATATTGGTGTGAGAGCTAATTCAATCAAGGAAACACTGCATGTTGGTGAAGGGCATATTGAAGAAGGATCAGCCGAGTGGTTCTTGTGGGAGAACAACTCCATTTGGCTCACTAACTTCACACACCATCAGGCTTCCAAGCAGCTCTCAAGGAAACTCAGTTTTCACACTCTATGCTGAGTGCCCTTTGAGTGCATTATCTAGGAATGAACCTGGTAGAGCATCCCACACAAACGAATGCTCCACATGCAGGTTTCACATGCCACCAACTCCAAATTGACAGGCAACTTCAGCGCCACAGCCGTTTTCAGATAGCCCTCAATGCAAAGGCTCTAGACGCAAATATTGGTGTGAGAGCTAATTCAATCAAGGAAACACTGCATGTTGGTGAAGGGCATATTGAAGAAGGATCAGCCGAGTGGTTCTTGTGGGAGAACAACTCCATTTGGCTCACTAACTTCACACACCATCAGGCTTCCAAGCAGCTCTCAAGGAAACTCAGTTTTCACACTCTATGCTTAGTGCTCTTTGTGTGCCTAGGACTGAAATGAAGCTTGGTCAGCATCCCACACAAACGAATGCTCCACATGCGGGTTTCACATGCCACCAACTCCAAATTGACAGGCAACTTCAGCGCCACAGCCGTTTTCAGATAGCCCTCAATGCAAAGGCTCTAGACGCGAATATTGGTGTGAGAGCTAATTCAATCAAGGAAACACTGCATGTTGGTGAAGGGCATATTGAAGAAGGATCAGCCGAGTGGTTCTTGTGGGAGAACAACTCCATTTGGCTCACTAACTTCACACACCAACAGGCTTCCAAGCAGCTCTCAAGGAAACTCAGTTTTCACACTCTATGCTTAGTGCCCTTTGAGTGCATTATCTAGGAATGAACCTGGTAGAGCATCCCACACAAACGAATGCTCCACATGCGGGTTTCACATGCCACCAACTCCACATTCACAGGCAACTTCAGCGCCACAGCCGTTTTCAGATAGCCCTCAATGCAAAGGCTCTAGACGCAAATATTGGTGTGAGAGCTAATTCAATCAAGGAAACACTGCATGTTGGTGAAGGGCATATTGAAGAAGGATCAGCCGAGTGGTTCTTGTGGGAGAACAACTCCATTTGGCTCACTAACTTCACACACCATCAGGCTTCCAAGCAGCTCTCAAGGAAACTCAGTTTTCACACTCTATGCTTAGTGCTCTTTGTGTGCCTAGGACTGAAACGATGCTTCTTCAGCATCCCACACAAACGAATGCTCCACATGCGGGTTTCACATGCCACCAACTCCACATTCACAGGCAACTTCAGCGCCACAGCCGTTTTCAGATAGCCCTCAATGCAAAGGCTCTAGACGCAAATATTGGTGTGAGAGCTAATTCAATCAAGGAAACACTGCATGTTGGTGAAGGGCATATTGAAGAAGGATCAGCCGAGTGGTTCTTGTGGGAGAACAACTCCATTTGGCTCACTAACTTCACACACCATCAGGCTTCCAAGCAGCTCTCAAGGAAACTCAGTTTTCACACTCTATGCTTAGTGCTCCTTGTGTGCCTAGGACTGAAAAGATGCTTCTTCAGCATCCCACACAAACGAATGCTCCACATGCGGGTTTCACATGCCACCAACTCCACATTCACAGGCAACTTCAGCGCCACAGCCGTTTTCAGATAGCCCTCAATGCAAAGGCTCTAGACGCAAATATTGATGTGAGAGCTAATTCAATCAAGGAAACACTGCATGTTGGTGAAGGGCATATTGAAGAAGGATCAGCCGAGTGGTTCTTGTGGGAGAACAACTCCATTTGGCTCACTAACTTCACACACCATCAGGCTTCCAAGCAGCTCTCAAGGAAACTCAGTTTTCACAATCTACGCTTAGTGCCCTTTGTATGGCTAGGACTGAAATGAACCTGGTAGATCATCCCACACAAACGAATGCTCCACATGCGGGTTTCACATGCCACCAACTCCACATTCACAGGCAACTTCAGCGCCACAGCCGTTTTCAGATAGCCCTCAATGCAAAGGCTCTAGACGCAAATATTGGTGTGAGAGCTAATTCAATCAAGGAAACACTGCATGTTGGTGAAGGGCATATTGAAGAAGGATCAGCCGAGTGGTTCTTGTGGGAGAACAACTCCATTTGGCTCACTAACTTCACACACCATCAGGCTTCCAAGCAGCTCTCAAGGAAACTCAGTTTTCACACTCTATGCTTAGTGCTCTTTGTGTGCCTAGGACTGAAACGATGCTTCTTCAGCATCCCACACAAACGAATGCTCCACATGCGGGTTTCACATGCCACCAACTCCACATTCACAGGCAACTTCAGCGCCACAGCCGTTTTCAGATAGCCCTCAATGCAAAGGCTCTAGACGCAAATATTGGTGTGAGAGCTAATTCAATCAAGGAAACACTGCATGTTGGTGAAGGGCATATTGAAGAAGGATCAACCGAGTGGTTCTTGTGGGAGAACAACTCCATTTGGCTCACTAACTTCACACACCATCAGGCTTCCAAGCAGCTCTCAAGGAAACTCAGTTTTCACACTCTATGCTTAGTGCCCTTTGAGTGCATTATCTAGGAATGAACCTGGTAGAGCATCCCACACAAACGAATGCTCCACATGCGGGTTTCACATGCCACCAACTCCACATTCACAGGCAACTTCAGCGCCACAGCTGTTTTCAGATAGCCCTCAATGCAAAGGCTCTAGACGCAAATATTGGTGTGAGAGCTAATTCAATCAAGGAAACACTGCATGTTGGTGAAGGGCATATTGAAGAAGGATCAGCCGAGTGGTTCTTGTGGGAGAACAACTCCATTTGGCTCACTAACTTCACACACCATCAGGCTTCCAAGCAGCTCTCAAGGAAACTCAGTTTTCACACTCTATGCTTAGTGCTCTTTTTGTGCCTAGGACTGAAATGAAGCTTGGTCAGCATCCCACACAAACGAATGCTCCACATGCGGGTTTCACATGCCACCAACTCCACATTCACAGGCAACTTCAGCGCCACAGCCGTTTTCAGATAGCCCTCAATGCAAAGGCTCTAGACGCAAATATTGGTGTGAGAGCTAATTCAATCAAGGAAACACTGCATGTTGGTGAAGGGCATATTGAAGAAGGATCAGCCGAGTGGTTCTTGTGGGAGAACAACTCCATTTGGCTCACTAACTTCACACACCATCAGGCTTCCAAGCAGCTCTCAAGGAAACTCAGTTTTCACACTCTATGCTTAGTGCCCTTTGAGTGCATTATCTAGGAATGAACCTGGTAGAGCATCCCACACAAAAGAATGCTCCACATGCGGGTTTCACATGCCACCAACTCCACATTCACAGGCAACTTCAGCGCCACAGCCGTTTTCAGATAGCCCTCAATGCAAAGGCTCTAGACGCAAATATTGGTGTGAGAGCTAATTCAATCAAGGAAACACTGCATGTTGGTGAAGGGCATATTGAAGAAGGATCAGCCGAGTGGTTCTTGTGGGAGAACAACTCCATTTGGCTCACTAACTTCACACACCATCAGGCTTCCAAGCAGCTCTCAAGGAAACTCAGTTTTCACACTCTATGCTTAGTGCCCTTTGAGTGCATTATCTAGGAATGAACCTGGTAGAGCATCCCACACAAAAGAATGCTCCACATGCGGGTTTCACATGCCACCAACTCCACATTCACAGGCAACTTCAGCGCCACAGCCGTTTTCAGATAGCCCTCAATGCAAAGGCTCTAGACGCAAATATTGGTGTGAGAGCTAATTCAATCAAGGAAACACTGCATGTTGGTGAAGGGCATATTGAAGAAGGATCAGCCGAGTGGTTCTTGTGGGAGAACAACTCCATTTGGCTCACTAACTTCACACACCATCAGGCTTCCAAGCAGCTCTCAAGGAAACTCAGTTTTCACACTCTATGCTTAGTGCTCTTTGTGTGCCTAGGACTGAAACGATGCTTCTTCAGCATCCCACACAAACGAATGCTCCACATGCGGGTTTCACATGCCACCAACTCCACATTCACAGGCAACTTCAGCGCCACAGCCGTTTTCAGATAGCCCTCAATGCAAAGGCTCTAGACGCAAATATTGGTGTGAGAGCTAATTCAATCAAGGAAACACTGCATGTTGGTGAAGGGCATATTGAAGAAGGATCAGCCGAGTGGTTCTTGTGGGAGAACAACTCCATTTGGCTCACTAACTTCACACACCATCAGGCTTCCAAGCAGCTCTCAAGGAAACTCAGTTTTCACACTCTATGCTTAGTGCCCTTTGAGTGCATTATCTAGGAATGAACCTGGTAGAGCATCCGACACAAACGAATGCTCCACATGCGGGTTTCACATGCCACCAACTCCACATTCACAGGCAACTTCAGCGCCACAGCCGTTTTCAGATAGCCCTCAATGCAAAGGCTCTAGACGCAAATATTGGTGTGAGAGCTAATTCAATCAAGGAAACACTGCATGTTGGTGAAGGGCATATTGAAGAAGGATCAGCCGAGTGGTTCTTGTGGGAGAACAACTCCATTTGGCTCACTAACTTCACACACCATCAGGCTTCCAAGCAGCTCTCAAGGAAACTCAGTTTTCACACTCTATGCTTAGTGCCCTTTGATTGCATTATCTAGGAATGAACCTGGTAGAGCATCCCACACAAACGAATGCTCCACATGCGGGTTTCACATGCCACCAACTCCACATTCACAGGCAACTTCAGCGCCACAGCCGTTTTCAGATAGCCCTCAATGCAAAGGCTCTAGACGCAAATATTGGTGTGAGAGCTAATTCAATCAAGGAAACACTGCATGTTGGTGAAGGGCATATTGAAGAAGGATCAGCCGAGTGGTTCTTGTGGGAGAACAACTCCATTTGGCTCACTAACTTCACACACCATCAGGCTTCCAAGCAACTCTCAAGGAAACTCAGTTTTCACACTCTATGCTTAGTGCCCTTTGTATGGCTAGGACTGAAATGAACCTGGTAGAGCATCCCACACAAACGAATGCTCCACATGCGGGTTTCACATGCCACCAACTCCACATTCACAGGCAACTTCAGCGCCACAGCCGTTTTCAGATAGCCCTCAATGCAAAGGCTCTAGGCGCAAATATTGGTGTGAGAGCTAATTCAATCAAGGAAACACTGCATGTTGGTGAAGGGCATATTGAAGAAGGATCAGCCGAGTGGTTCTTGTGGGAGAACAACTCCATTTGGCTCACTAACTTCACACACCATCAGGCTTCCAAGCAGCTCTCAAGGAAACTCAGTTTTCACACTCTATGCTGAGTGCCCTTTGAGTGCATTATCTAGGAATGAACCTGGTAGAGCATCCCACACAAACGAATGCTCCACATGCAGGTTTCACATGGCACCAACTCCAAATTGACAGGCAACTTCAGCGCCACAGCCGTTTTCAGATAGCCCTCAATGCAAAGGCTCTAGACGCAAATATTGGTGTGAGAGCTAATTCAATCAAGGAAACACTGCATGTTGGTGAAGGGCATATTGAAGAAGGATCAGCCGAGTGGTTCTTGTGGGAGAACAACTCCATTTGGCTCACTAACTTCACACACCATCAGGCTTCCAAGCAGCTCTCAAGGAAACTCAGTTTTCACACTCTATGCTTAGTGCTTTTTGAGTGCATTATCTAGGAATGAACCTGGTAGAGCATCCCACACAAACGAATGCTCCACATGCGGGTTTCACATGCCACCAACTCCACATTCACAGGCAACTTTAGCGCCACAGCCGTTTTCAGATAGCCCTCAATGCAAAGGCTCTAGACGCAAATATTGGTGTGAGAGCTAATTCAATCAAGGAAACACTGCATGTTGGTGAAGGGCATATTGAAGAAGGATCAGCCGAGTGGTTCTTGTGGGAGAACAACTCCATTTGGCTCACTAACTTCACACACCATCAGGCTTCCAAGCAGCTCTCAAGGAAACTCAGTTTTCACACTCTATGCTTAGTGCCCTTTGTATGGCTAGGACTGAAATGAACCTGGTAGATCATCCCACACAAACGAATGCTCCACATGCGGGTTTCACATGCCACCAACTCCACATTCACAGGCAACTTCAGCGCCACAGCCGTTTTCAGATAGCCCTCAATGCAAAGGCTCTAGACGCAAATATTGGTGTGAGAGCTAATTCAATCAAGGAAACACTGCATGTTGGTGAAGGGCATATTGAAGAAGGATCAGCCGAGTGGTTCTTGTGGGAGAACAACTCCATTTGGCTCACTAACTTCACACACCATCAGGCTTCCAAGCAGCTCTCAAGGAAACTCAGTTTTCACACTCTGCTTAGTGCTCTTTGTGTGCCTAGGACTGAAACGATGCTTCTTCAGCATCCCACACAAACGAATGCTCCACATGCGGGTTTCACATGCCACCAACTCCACATTCACAGGCAACTTCAGCGCCACAGCCGTTTTCAGATAGCCCTCAATGCAAAGGCTCTAGACGCAAATATTGGTGTGAGAGCTAATTCAATCAAGGAAACACTGCATGTTGGTGAAGGGCATATTGAAGAAGGATCAGCCGAGTGGTTCTTGTGGGAGAACAACTCCATTTGACTCACTAACTTCACACACCATCAGGCTTCCAAGCAGCTCTCAAGGAAACTCAGTTTTCACACTCTATGCTTAGTGCCCTTTGAGTGCATTATCTAGGAATGAACCTGGTAGAGCATCCCACACAAACGAATGCTCCACATGCGGGTTTCACATGCCACCAACTCCACATTCACAGGCAACTTCAGCGCCACAGCCGTTTTCAGATAGCCCTCAATGCAAAGGCTCTAGACGCAAATATTGGTGTGAGAGCTAATTCAATCAAGGAAACACTGCATGTTGGTGAAGGGCATATTGAAGAAGGATCAGCCGAGTGGTTCTAGTGGGAGAACAACTCCATTTGGCTCACTAACTTCACACACCATCAGGCTTCCAAGCAGCTCTCAAGGAAACTCAGTTTTCACACTCTATGCTTAGTGCTCTTTGTGTGCCTAGGATTGAAACGATGCTTCTTCAGCATCCCACACAAACGAATGCTCCACATGCGGGTTTCACATGCCACCAACTCCACATTCACAGGCAACTTCAGCGCCACAGCCGTTTTCAGATAGCCCTCAATGCAAAGGCTCTAGACGCAAATATTGGTGTGAGAGCTAATTCAATCAAGGAAACACTGCATGTTGGTGAAGGGCATATTGAAGAAGGATCAGCCGAGTGGTTCTTGTGGGAGAACAACTCCATTTGGCTCACTAACTTCACACACCATCAGGCTTCCAAGCAGCTCTCAAGGAAACTCAGTTTTCACACTCTATGCTTAGTGCCCTTTGTATGGCTAGGACTGAAATGAACCTGGTAGAGCATCCCACACAAACGAATGCTCCACATGCTGCTTTCACATGCCACCAACTCCACATTCACAGGAACTTCAGCGCCACAGCCGTTTTCAGATAGCCCTCAATGCAAAGGCTCTAGACGCAAATATTGGTGTGAGAGCTAATTCAATCAAGGAAACACTGCATGTTGGTGAAGGGCATATTGAAGAAGGATCAGCCGAGTGGTTCTTGTGGGAGAACAACTCCATTTGGCTCACTAACTTCACACACCATCAGGCTTCCAAGCAGCTCTCAAGGAAACTCAGTTTTCACACTCTATGCTGAGTGCCCTTTGAGTGCATTATCTAGGAATGAACCTGGTAGAGCATCCCACACAAACGAATGCTCCACATGCGGGTTTCACATGGCACCAACTCCACATTCACAGGCAACTTCAGCGCCACAGCCGTTTTCAGATAGCCCTCAATGCAAAGGCTCTAGACGCAAATATTGGTGTGAGAGCTAATTCAATCAAGGAAACACTGCATGTTGGTGAAGGGCATATTGAAGAAGGATCAGCCGAGTGGTTCTTGTGGGAGAACAACTCCATTTGGCTCACTAACTTCACACACCATCAGGCTTCCAAGCAGCTCTCAAGGAAACTCAGTTTTCACACTCTATGCTTAGTGCTCTTTGTGTGCCTAGGACTGAAATGAAGCTTGGTCAGCATCCCACACAAACGAATGCTCCACATGCGGGTTTCACATGCCACCAACTCCAAATTGACAGGCAACTTCAGCGCCACAGCCGTTTTCAGATAGCCCTCAATGCAAAGGCTCTAGACGCAAATATTGGTGTGAGAGCTAATTCAATCAAGGAAACACTGCATGTTCGTGAAGGGCATATTGAAGAAGGATCAGCCGAGTGGTTCTTGTGGGAGAACAACTCCATTTGGCTCACTAACTTCACACACCATCAGGCTTCCAAGCAGCTCTCAAGGAAACTCAGTTTTCACACTCTATGTTTAGTGCTCTTTGTGAGGCTAGGACTGAAACGATGCTTCTTCAGCATCCCACACAAACGAATGCTCCACATGCGGGTTTCACATGCCACCAACTCCACATTCACAGGCAACTTCAGCGCCACAGCCGTTTTCAGATAGCCCTCAATGCAAAGGCTCTAGACGCAAATATTGATGTGAGAGCTAATTCAATCAAGGAAACACTGCATGTTGGTGAAGGGCATATTGAAGAAGGATCAGCCGAGTGGTTCTTGTGGGAGAACAACTCCATTTGGCTCACTAACTTCACACACCATCAGGCTTCCAAGCAGCTCTCAAGCAAACTCAGTTTTCACACTCTACGCTTAGTGCCCTTTGTATGGCTAGGACTGAAATGAACCTGGTAGATCATCCCACACAAACGAATGCTCCACATGCGGGTTTCACATGCCACCAACTCCACATTCACAGGCAACTTCAGCGCCACAGCCGTTTTCAGATAACCCTCAATGCAAAGGCTCTAGACGCGAATATTGGTGTGAGAGCTAATTCAATCAAGGAAACACTGCATGTTGGTGAAGGGCATATTGAAGAAGGATCAGCCGAGTGGTTCTTGTGGGAGAACAACTCCATTTGGCTCACTAACTTCACACACCATCAGGCTTCCAAGCAGCTCTCAAGGAAACTCAGTTTTCACACTCTATGCTTAGTGCTCTTTGTGTGCCTAGGACTGAAACGATGCTTCTTCAGCATCCCACACAAACGAATGCTCCACATGCGGGTTTCACATGCCACCAACTCCACATTCACAGGCAACTTCAGCGCCACAGCCGTTTTCAGATAGCCCTCAATGCAAAGGCTCTAGACGCAAATATTGGTGTGAGAGCTAATTCAATCAAGGAAACACTGCATGTTGGTGAAGGGCATATTGAAGAAGGATCAACCGAGTGGTTCTTGTGGGAGAACAACTCCATTTGGCTCACTAACTTCACACACCATCAGGCTTCCAAGCAGCTCTCAAGGAAACTCAGTTTTCACACTCTATGCTGAGTGCCCTTTGAGTGCATTATCTAGGAATGAACCTGGTAGAGCATCCCACACAAACGAATGCTCCACATGCAGGTTTCACATGGCACCAACTCCACATTGACAGGCAACTTCAGCGCCACAGCCGTTTTCAGATAGCCCTCAATGCAAAGGCTCTAGACGCAAATATTGGTGTGAGAGCTAATTCAATCAAGGAAACACTGCATGTTGGTGAAGGGCATATTGAAGAAGGATCAGCCGAGTGGTTCTTGTGGGAGAACAACTCCATTTGGCTCACTAACTTCACACACCATCAGGCTTCCAAGCAGCTCTCAAGGAAACTCAGTTTTCACAATCTATGCTTAGTGCTCTTTGTGTGCCTAGGACTGAAATGAAGCTTGGTCAGCATCCCACACAAACGAATGCTCCACATGCGGGTTTCACATGCAACCAACTCCACATTCACAGGCAACTTCAGCGCCACAGCCGTTTTCAGATAGCCCTCAATGCAAAGGCTCTAGACGCAAATATTGGTGTGAGAGCTAATTCAATCAAGGAAACACTGCATGTCGGTGAAGGGCATATTGAAGAAGGATCAGCCGAGTGGTTCTTGTGGGAGATCAACTCCATTTGGCTCACTAACTTCACACACCATCAGGCTTCCAAGCAGCTCTCAAGGAAACTCAGTTTTCACACTCTATGCTTAGTGCCCTTTGAGTGCATTATCTAGGAATGAACCTGGTAGAGCATCCCACACAAACGAATGCTCCACATGCGGGTTTCACATGCCACCAACTCCACATTCACAGGCAACTTCAGCGCCACTGCCGTTTTCAGATAGCCCTCAATGCAAAGGCTCTAGACGCAAATATTGGTGTGAGAGCTAATTCAATCAAGGAAACACTGCATGTTGGTGAAGGGCATATTGAAGAAGGATCAGCCGAGTGGTTCTTGTGGGAGAACAACTCCATTTGGCTCACTAACTTCACACACCATCAGGCTTCCAAGCAGCTCTCAAGGAAACTCAGTTTTCACACTCTATGCTTAGTGCCCTTTGAGTGCATTATCTAGGAATGAACCTGGTAGAGCATCCCACACAAACGAATGCTCCACATGCGGGTTTCACATGCCACCAACTCCACATTCACAGGCAACTTCAGCGCCACAGCCGTTTTCAGATAGCCCTCAATGCAAAGGCTCTAGACGCAAATATTGGTGTGAGAGCTAATTCAATCAAGGAAACACTGCATGATGGTGAAGGGCATATTGAAGAAGGATCAGCCGAGTGGTTCTTGTGGGAGAACAACTCCATTTGGCTCACTAACTTCACACACCATCAGGCTTCCAAGCAGCTCTCAAGGAAACTCAGTTTTCACACTCTATGCTTAGTGCTCTTTGTGTGCCTAGGACTGAAATGAAGCTTGGTCAGCATCCCACACAAACGAATGCTCCACATGCGGGTTTCACATGCCACCAACTCCACATTCACAGGCAACTTCAGCGCCACAGCCGTTTTCAGATAGCCCTCAATGCAAAGGCTCTAGACGCAAATATTGGTGTGAGAGCTAATTCAATCAAGGAAACACTGCATGTTGGTGAAGGGCATATTGAAGAAGGATCAGCCGAGTGGTTCTTGTGGGAGAACAACTCCATTTGGCTCACTAACTTCACACACCATCAGGCTTCCAAGCAGCTCTCAAGGAAACTCAGTTTTCACACTCTATGCTTAGTGCTCTTTGAGTGCCTAGGACTGAAATGAAGCTTGGTCAGCATCCCACACAAACGAATGCTGCACATGCGGGTTTCACATGCCACCAACTCCAAATTGACGGGCAACTTCAGCGCCACAGCCGTTTTCAGATAGCCCTCAATGCAAAGGCTCTAGACGCAAATATTGGTGTGAGAGCTAATTCAATCAAGGAAACACTGCATGTTGGTGAAGGGCATATTGAAGAAGGATCAGCCGAGTGGTTCTTGTGGGAGAACAACTCCATTTGGCTCACTAACTTCACACACCATCAGGCTTCCAAGCAGCTCTCAAGGAAACTCAGTTTTCACACTCTATGCTTAGTGCTCTTTGAGTGCATTATCTAGGAATGAACCTGGTAGAGCATCCCACACAAACGAATGCTCCACATGCGGGTTTCACATGCCACCAACTCCACATTCACAGGCAACTTCAGCGCCACAGCCGTTTTCAGATAGCCCTCAATGCAAAGTCTCTAGACGCAAATATTGGTGTGAGAGCTAATTCAATCAAGGAAACACTGCATGTTGGTGAAGGGCATATTGAAGAAGGATCAGCCAAGTGGTTCTTGTGGGAGAACAACTCCATTTGGCTCACTAACTTCACACACCATCAGGCTTCCAAGCAGCTCTCAAGGAAACTCAGTTTTCACACTCTATGCTTAGTGCCCTTTGAGTGCCTAGGACTGAAATGAAGCTTGGTCATCATCCCACACAACCGAATGCTCCACATGCGGGTTTCACATGCCACCAACTCCAAATTGACAGGCAACTTCAGCGCCACAGCCGTTTTCAGATAGCCCTCAATGCAAAGGCTCTAGACGCAAATAGTGGTGTGAGAGCTAATTCAATCAAGGAAACACTGCATGTTGGTGAAGGGCATATTGAAGAAGGATCAGCCGAGTGGTTCTTGTGGGAGAACAACTCCATTTGGCTCACTAACTTCACACACCATCAGGCTTCCAAGCAGCTCTCAAGGAAACTCAGTTTTCACACTCTATGCTTAGTGCCCTTTGTATGGCTAGGACTGAAATGAACCTGGTAGAGCATCCCACACAAACGAATGCTCCACATGCGGGTTTCACATGCCACCAACTCCACATTCACAGGCAACTTCAGCGCCACAGCCGTTTTCAGATAGCCCTCAATGCAAAGGCTCTAGACGCAAATATTGGTGTGAGAGCTAATTCAATCAAGGAAATACTGCATGTTGGTGAAGGGCATATTGAAGAAGGATCAGCCGAGTGGTTCTTGTGGGAGAACAACTCCATTTGGCTCACTAACTTCACACACCATCAGGCTTCCAAGCAGCTCTCAAGGAAACTCAGTTTTCACACTCTATGCTTAGTGCCCTTTGAGTGCATTATCTAGGAATGAACCTGGTAGAGCATCCCACACAAACGAATGCTCCACATGCGGGTTTCACATGCCACCAACTCCACATTCACAGGCAACTTCAGCGCCACAGCCGTTTTCAGATAGCCCTCAATGCAAAGGCTCTAGACGCAAATATTGGTGTGAGAGCTAATTCAATCAAGGAAACACTGCATGTTGGTGAAGGGCATATTGAAGAAGGATCAGCCGAGTGGTTCTTGTGGGAGAACAACTCCATTTGGCTCACTAACTTCACACACCATCAGGCTTCCAAGCAGCTCTCAAGGAAACTCACTTTTCACACTCTATGCTTAGTGCTCTTTGTGTGCCTAGGACTGAAACGATGCTTCTTCAGCATCCCACACAAACAAATGCTCCACATGCGGGTTTCACATGCCACCAGCTCCACATTCACAGGCAACTTCAGCGCCACAGCCGTTTTCAGATAGCCCTCAATGCAAAGGCTCTAGACGCAAATATTGGTGTGAGAGCTAATTCAATCAAGGAAACACTGCATGTTGGTGAAGGGCATATTGAAGAAGGATCAGCCGAGTGGTTCTTGTGGGAGAACAACTCCATTTGGCTCACTAACTTCACACACCATCAGGCTTCCAAGCAGCTCTCAAGGAAACTCAGTTTTCACACTCTATGCTTAGTGCTCTTTGTGTGCCTAGGACTGAAATGAAGCTTGGTCAGCATCCCACACAAACGAATGCTGCACATGCGGGTTTCACATGCCACCAACTCCACATTCACAGGCAACTTCAGCGCCACAGCCGTTTTCAGATAGCCCTCAATGCAAAGGCTCTAGACGCAAATATTGGTGTGAGAGCTAATTCAATCAAGGAAACACTGCATGTTGGTGAAGGGCATATTGAAGAAGGATCAGCCGAGTGGTTCTTGTGGGAGAACAACTCCATTTGGCTCACTAACTTCACACACCATCAGGCTTCCAAGCAGCTCTCAAGGAAACTCAGTTTTCACACTCTATGCTTAGTGCTCTTTGTGTGCCTAGGACTGAAACGATGCTTCTTCAGCATCCCACACAAACGAATGCTCCACATGCGGGTTTCACATGCCACCAACTCCACATTCACAGGCAACTTCAGCGCCACAGCCGTTTTCAGATAGCCCTCAATGCAAAGGCTCTAGACGCAAATATTGGTGTGAGAGCTAATTCAATCAAGGAAACACTGCATGTTGGTGAAGGGCATATTGAAGAAGGATCAGCCGAGTGGTTCTTGTGGGAGAACAACTCCATTTGGCTCACTAACTTCACACACCATCAGGCTTCCAAGCAGCTCTCAAGGAAACTCAGTTTTCACACTCTATGCTTAGTGCTCTTTGTGTGCCTAGGACTGAAACGATGCTTCTTCAGCATCCCACACAAACGAATGCTCCACATGCGGGTTTCACATGCCACCAACTCCACATTCACAGGCAACTTCAGCGCCACAGCCGTTTTCAGATAGCCCTCAATGCAAAGGCTCTAGACGCAAATATTGGTGTGAGAGCTAATTCAATCAAGGAAACACTGCATGTTGGTGAAGGGCATATTGAAGAAGGATCAGCCGAGTGGTTCTTGTGGGAGAACAACTCCATTTGGCTCACTAACTTCACACACCATCAGGCTTCCAAGCAGCTCTCAAGGAAACTCAGTTTTCACACTCTATGCTTAGTGCTCTTTGTGTGCCTAGGACTGAAACGATGCTTCTTCAGCATCCCACACAAACAAATGCTCCACATGCGGGTTTCACATGCCACCAACTCCACATTCACAGGCAACTTCAGCGCCACAGCCGTTTTCAGATAGCCCTCAATGCAAAGGCTCTAGACGCAAATATTGGTGTGAGAGCTAATTCAATCAAGGAAACACTGCATGTTGGTGAAGGGCATATTGAAGAAGGATCAGCCGAGTGGTTCTTGTGGGAGAACAACTCCATTTGGCTCACTAACTTCTCACACCATCAGGCTTCCAAGCAGCTCTCAAGGAAACTCAGTTTTCACACTCTATGCTTAGTGCCCTTTGAGTGCATTATCTAGGAATGAACCTGGTAGAGCATCCCACACAAACGAATGCTCCACATGCGGGTTTCACATGCCACCAACTCCACATTCACAGGCAACTTCAGCGCCACAGCCGTTTTCAGATAGCCCTCAATGCAAAGGCTCTAGACGCAAATATTGGTGTGAGAGCTAATTCAATCAAGGAAACACTGCATGTTGGTGAAGGGCATATTGAAGAAGGATCAGCCGAGTGGTTCTTGTGGGAGAACAACTCCATTTGGCTCACTAACTTCACACACCATCAGGCTTCCAAGCAGCTCTCAAGGAAACTCAGTTTTCACACTATATGCTTAGTGTACTTTGAGTGCATTATCTAGGAATGAACCTGGTAGAGCATCCCACACAAACGAATGCTCCACATGCGGGTTTCACATGCCACCAACTCCACATTCACAGGCAACTTCAGCGCCACTGCCGTTTTCAGATAGCCCTCAATGCAAAGGCTCTAGACGCAAATATTGGTGTGAGAGCTAATTCAATCAAGGAAACACTGCATGTTGGTGAAGGGCATATTGAAGAAGGATCAGCCGAGTGGTTCTTGTGGGAGAACAACTCCATTTGGCTCACTAACTTCACACACCATCAGGCTTCCAAGCAGCTCTCAAGGAAACTCAGTTTTCACACTCTATGCTTAGTGCTCTTTGAGTGCATTATCTAGGAATGAACCTGGTAGAGCATCCCACACAAACGAATGCTCCACATGCGGGTTTCACATGCCACCAACTCCACATTCACAGGCAACTTCAGCGCCACAGCCGTTTTCAGATAGCCCTCAATGCAAAGGCTCTAGACGCAAATATTGGTGTGAGAGCTAATTCAATCAAGGAAACACTGCATGTTGGTGAAGGGCATATTGAAGAAGGATCAGCCGAGTGGTTGTAGTGGGAGAACAACTCCATTTGGCTCACTAACTTCACACACCATCAGGCTTCCAAGCAGCTCTCAAGGAAACTCAGTTTTCACACTCTATGCTTAGTGCTCTTTGTGTGCCTAGGACTGAAATGATGCTTGGTCAGCATCCCACACAAACGAATGCTCCACATGCGGGTTTCACATGCCACCAACTCCACATTCACAGGCAACTTCAGCGCCACAACCGTTTTCAGATAGCCCTCAATGCAAAGGCTCTAGACGCAAATATTGGTGTGAGAGCTAATTCAATCAAGGAAACACTGCATGTTGGTGAAGGGCATATTGAAGAAGGATCAGCCGAGTGGTTCTTGTGGGAGAACAACTCCATTTGGCTCACTAACTTCACACACCATCAGGCTTCCAAGCAGCTCTCAAGGAAACTCAGTTTTCACACTCTATGCTTAGTGCCCTTTGAGTGCATTATCTAGGAATGAACCTGGTAGAGCATCCCACACAAACGAATGCTCCACATGCGGGTTTCACATGCCACCAACTCTACATTCACAGGCAACTTCAGCGCCACAGCCGTTTTCAGATAGCCCTCAATGCAAAGGCTCTAGACGCAAATATTGGTGTGAGAGCTAATTCAATCAAGGAAACACTGCATGTTGGTGAAGGGCATATTGAAGAAGGATCAGCCGAGTGGTTCTTGTGGGAGAACAACTCCATTTGGCTCACTAACTTCACACACCATCAGGCTTCCAAGCAGCTCTCAAGGAAACTCAGTTTTCACACTCTATGCTTAGTGCCCTTTGTATGGCTAGGACTGAAATGAACCTGGTAGAGCATCCCACACAAACGAATGCTCCACATGCGGGTTTCACATGCCACCAACTCCACATTCACAGGCAACTTCAGCGCCACAGCCGTTTTCAGATAGCCCTCAATGCAAAGGCTCTAGACGCAAATATTGGTGTGAGAGCTAATTCAATCAAGGAAATACTGCATGTTGGTGAAGGGCATATTGAAGAAGGATCAGCCGAGTGGTTCTTGTGGGAGAACAACTCCATTTGGCTCACTAACTTCACACACCATCAGGCTTCCAAGCATGTCTCATGGAAACTCAGTTTTCACACTCTATGCTTAGTGCCCTTTGAGTGCATTATCTAGGAATGAACCTGGTAGAGCATCCCACACAAACGAATGCTCCACATGCGGGTTTCACATGCCACCAACTCCACATTCACAGGCAACTTCAGCGCCACAGCTGTTTTCAGATAGCCCTCAATGCAAAGGCTCTAGACGCAAATATTGGTGTGAGAGCTAATTCAATCAAGGAAACACTGCATGTTGGTGAAGGGCATATTGAAGAAGGATCAGCCGAGTGGTTCTTGTGGGAGAACAACTCCATTTGGCTCACTAACTTCACACACCATCAGGCTTCCAAGCAGCTCTCAAGGAAACTCAGTTTTCACACTCTATGCTTAGTGCTCTTTGTGTGCCTAGGACTGAAATGAAGCTTGGTCAGCATCCCACACAAACGAATGCTGCACATGCGGGTTTCACATGCCACCAACTCCACATTCACAGGCAACTTCAGCGCCACAGCCGTTTTCAGATAGCCCTCAATGCAAAGGCTCTAGACGCAAATATTGGTGTGAGAGCTAATTCAATCAAGGAAACACTGCATGTTGGTGAAGGGCATATTGAAGAAGGATCAGCCGAGTGGTTCTTGTGGGAGAACAACTCCATTTGGCTCACTAACTTCACACACCATCTGGCTTCCAAGCAGCTCTCAAGGAAACTCAGTTTTCACACTCTATGCTTAGTGCTCTTTGTGTGCCTAGGACTGAAACGATGCTTCTTCAGCATCCCACACAAACAAATGCTCCACATGCGGGTTTCACATGCCACCAGCTCCACTTTCACAGGCAACTTCAGCGCCACAGCCGTTTTCAGATAGCCCTCAATGCAAAGGCTCTAGACGCAAATATTGGTGTGAGAGCTAATTCAATCAAGGAAACACTGCATGTTGGTGAAGGGCATATTGAAGAAGGATCAGCCGAGTGGTTCTTGTGGGAGAACAACTCCATTTGGCTCACTAACTTCACACACCATCAGGCTTCCAAGCAGCTCTCAAGGAAACTCAGTTTTCACACTCTATGCTTAGTGCCCTTTGAGTGCATTATCTAGGAATGAACCTGGTAGAGCATCCCACACAAACGAATGCTCCACATGCGGGTTTCACATGCCACCAACTCCACATTCACAGGCAACTTCAGCGCCACAGCCGTTTTCAGATAGCCCTCAATGCAAAGGCTCTAGACGCAAATATTGGTGTGAGAGCTAATTCAATCAAGGAAACACTGCATGTTGGTGAAGGGCATATTGAAGAAGGATCAGCCGAGTGGTTCTTGTGGGAGAACAACTCCATTTGGCTCACTAACTTCACACACCATCAGGCTTCCAAGCAGCTCTCAAGGAAACTCAGTTTTCACACTCTATGCTTAGTGCTCTTTGTGTGCCTAGGACTGAAACGATGCTTCTTCAGCATCCCACACAAACAAATGCTCCACATGCGGGTTTCACATGCCACCAACTCCACATTCACAGGCAACTTCAGCGCCACAGCCGTTTTCAGATAGCCCTCAATGCAAAGGCTCTAGACGCAAATATTGGTGTGAGAGCTAATTCAATCAAGGAAACACTGCATGTTGGTGAAGGGCATATTGAAGAAGGATCAGCCGAGTGGTTCTTGTGGGAGAACAACTCCATTTGGCTCACTAACTTCTCACACCATCAGGCTTCCAAGCAGCTCTCAAGGAAACTCAGTTTTCACACTCTATGCTTAGTGCCCTTTGAGTGCATTATCTAGGAATGAACCTGGTAGAGCATCCCACACAAACGAATGCTCCACATGCGGGTTTCACATGCCACCAACTCCACATTCACAGGCAACTTCAGCGCCACAGCCGTTTTCAGATAGCCCTCAATGCAAAGGCTCTAGACGCAAATATTGGTGTGAGAGCTAATTCAATCAAGGAAACACTGCATGTTGGTGAAGGGCATATTGAAGAAGGATCAGCCGAGTGGTTCTTGTGGGAGAACAACTCCATTTGGCTCACTAACTTCACACACCATCAGGCTTCCAAGCAGCTCTCAAGGAAACTCAGTTTTCACACTATATGCTTAGTGTACTTTGAGTGCATTATCTAGGAATGAACCTGGTAGAGCATCCCACACAAACGAATGCTCCACATGCGGGTTTCACATGCCACCAACTCCACATTCACAGGCAACTTCAGCGCCACTGCCGTTTTCAGATAGCCCTCAATGCAAAGGCTCTAGACGCAAATATTGGTGTGAGAGCTAATTCAATCAAGGAAACACTGCATGTTGGTGAAGGGCATATTGAAGAAGGATCAGCCGAGTGGTTCTTGTGGGAGAACAACTCCATTTGGCTCACTAACTTCACACACCATCAGGCTTCCAAGCAGCTCTCAAGGAAACTCAGTTTTCACACTCTATGCTTAGTGCTCTTTGAGTGCATTATCTAGGAATGAACCTGGTAGAGCATCCCACACAAACGAATGCTCCACATGCGGGTTTCACATGCCACCAACTCCACATTCACAGGCAACTTCAGCGCCACAGCCGTTTTCAGATAGCCCTCAATGCAAAGGCTCTAGACGCAAATATTGGTGTGAGAGCTAATTCAATCAAGGAAACACTGCATGTTGGTGAAGGGCATATTGAAGAACGATCAGCCGAGTGGTTCTTGTGGGAGAACAACTCCATTTGGCTCACTAACTTCACACACCATCAGGCTTCCAAGCAGCTCTCAAGGAAACTCAGTTTTCACACTCTATGCTTAGTGCCCTTTGTATGGCTAGGACTGAAATGAACCTGGTAGAGCATCCCACACAAACGAATGCTCCACATGCGGGTTTCACATGCCACCAACTCCACATTCACAGGCAACTTCAGCGCCACAGCCGTTTTCAGATAGCCCTCAATGCAAAGGCTCTAGACGCAAATATTGGTGTGAGAGCTAATTCAATCAAGGAAACACTGCATGTTGGTGAAGGGCATATTGAAGAAGGATCAGCCGAGTGGTTCTTGTGGGAGAACAACTCCATTTGGCTCACTAACTTCACACACCATCAGGCTTCCAAGCAGCTCTCAAGGAAACTCAGTTTTCACACTCTATGCTTAGTGCTCTTTGTGTGCCTAGGACTGAAATGATGCTTGGTCAGCATCCCACACAAACGAATGCTCCACATGCGGGTTTCACATGCCACCAACTCCACATTCACAGGCAACTTCAGCGCCACAGCCGTTTTCAGATAGCCCTCAATGCAAAGGCTCTAGACGCAAATATTGGTGTGAGAGCTAATTCAATCAAGGAAACACTGCATGTTGGTGAAGGGCATATTGAAGAAGGATCAGCCGAGTGGTTCTTGTGGGAGAACAACTCCATTTGGCTCACTAACTTCACACACCATCAGGCTTCCAAGCAGCTCTCAAGGAAACTCAGTTTTCACACTCTATGCTTAGTGCCCTTTGAGTGCATTATCTAGGAATGAACCTGGTAGAGCATCCCACACAAACGAATGCTCCACATGCGGGTTTCACATGCCACCAACTCTACATTCACAGGCAACTTCAGCGCCACAGCCGTTTTCAGATAGCCCTCAATGCAAAGGCTCTAGATGCAAATATTGGTGTGAGAGCTAATTCAATCAAGGAAACACTGCATGTTGGTGAAGGGCATATTGAAGAAGGATCAGCCGAGTGGTTCTTGTGGGAGAACAACTCCATTTGGCTCACTAACTTCACACACCATCAGGCTTCCAAGCAGCTCTCAAGGAAACTCAGTTTTCACACTCTATGCTTAGTGCCCTTTGTATGGCTAGGACTGAAATGAACCTGGTAGAGCATCCCACACAAACGAATGCTCCACATGCGGGTTTCACATGCCACCAACTCCACATTCACAGGCAACTTCAGCGCCACAGCCGTTTTCAGATAGCCCTCAATGCAAAGGCTCTAGACGCAAATATTGGTGTGAGAGCTAATTCAATCAAGGAAATACTGCATGTTGGTGAAGGGCATATTGAAGAAGGATCAGCCGAGTGGTTCTTGTGGGAGAACAACTCCATTTGGCTCACTAACTTCACACACCATCAGGCTTCCAAGCATGTTTCATGGAAACTCAGTTTTCACACTCTATGCTTAGTGCCCTTTGAGTGCATTATCTAGGAATGAACCTGGTAGAGCATCCCACACAAACGAATGCTCCACATGCGGGTTTCACATGCCACCAACTCCACATTCACAGGCAACTTCAGCGCCACAGCCGTTTTCAGATAGCCCTCAATGCAAAGGCTCTAGACGCAAATATTGGTGTGAGAGCTAATTCAATCAAGGAAACACTGCATGTTGGTGAAGGGCATATTGAAGAAGGATCAGCCGAGTGGTTCTTGTGGGAGAACAACTCCATTTGGCTCACTAACTTCACACACCATCAGGCTTCCAAGCAGCTCTCAAGGAAACTCAGTTTTCACACTCTATGCTTAGTGCCCTTTGTATGGCTAGGACTGAAATGAACCTGGTAGAGCATCCCACACAAACGAATGCTCCACATGCGGGTTTCACATGCCACCAACTCCACATTCACAGGCAACTTCAGCGCCACAGCCGTTTTCAGATAGCCCTCAATGCAAAGGCTCTAGACGCAAATATTGGTGTGAGAGCTAATTCAATCAAGGAAACACTGCATGTTGGTGAAGGGCATATTGAAGAAGGATCAGCCGAGTGGTTCTTGTGGGAGAACAACTCCATTTGGCTCACTAACTTCACACACCATCAGGCTTCCAAGCAGCTCTCAAGGAAACTCAGTTTTCACACTCTATGCTTAGTGCTCTTTGTGTTCCTAGGACTGAAACGATGCTTCTTCAGCATCCCACACAAACAAATGCTCCACATGCGGGTTTCACATGCCTCCAGCTCCACATTCACAGGCAACTTCAGCGCCACAGCCGTTTTCAGATAGCCCTCAATGCAAAGGCTCTAGACGCAAATATTGGTGTGAGAGCTAATTCAATCAAGGAAACACTGCATGTTGGTGAAGGGCATATTGAAGAAGGATCAGCCGAGTGGTTCTTGTGGGAGAACAACTCCATTTGGCTCACTAACTTCACACACCATCAGGCTTCCAAGCAGCTCTCAAGGAAACTCAGTTTTCACAATCTATGCTTAGTGCCCTTTGAGTGCATTATCTAGGAATGAACCTGGTAGAGCATCCCACACAAACGAATGCTCCACATGCGGGTTTCACATGCCACCAACTCCACATTCACAGGCAACTTCAGCGCCACAGCCGTTTTCAGATAGCCCTCAATGCAAAGGCTCTAGACGCAAATATTGGTGTGAGAGCTAATTCAATCAAGGAAACACTGCATGTTGGTGAAGGGCATATTGAAGAAGGATCAGCCGAGTGGTTCTTGTGGGAGAACAACTCCATTTGGCTCACTAACTTCACACACCATCAGGCTTCCAAGCAGCTCTCAAGGAAACTCAGTTTTCACACTCTATGCTTAGTGCTCTTTGTGTGCCTAGGACTGAAACGATGCTTCTTCAGCATCCCACACAAACGAATGCTCCACATGCGGGTTTCACATGCCACCAACTCCACATTCACAGGCAACTTCAGCGCCACAGCCGTTTTCAGATAGCCCTCAATGCAAAGGCTCTAGACGCAAATATTGGTGTGAGAGCTAATTCAATCAAGGAAACACTGCATGTTGGTGAAGGGCATATTGAAGAAGGATCAGCCGAGTTGTTCTTGTGGGAGAACAACTCCATTTGGCTCACTAACTTCACACACCATCAGGCTTCCAAGCAGCTCTCAAGGAAACTCAGTTTTCACACTCTATGCTTAGTGCTCTTTGAGTGCATTATCTAGGAATGAACCTGGTAGAGCATCCCACACAAACGAATGCTCCACATGCGGGTTTCACATGCCACCAACTCCACATTCACAGGCAACTTCAGCGCCACAGCCGTTTTCAGATAGCCCTCAATGCAAAGGCTCTAGACGCAAATATTGGTGTGAGAGCTAATTCAATCAAGGAAACACTGCATGTTGGTGAAGGGCATATTGAAGAAGGATCAGCCGAGTGGTTCTTGTGGGAGAACAACTCCATTTGGCTCACTAACTTCACACACCATCAGGCTTCCAAGCAGCTCTCAAGGAAACTCAGTTTTCACACTCTATGCTTAGTGCCCTTTGTATGGCTAGGACTGAAATGAACCTGGTAGAGCATCCCACACAAACGAATGCTCCACATGCGGGTTTCACATGCCACCAACTCCACATTCACAGGCAACTTCAGCGCCACAGCCGTTTTCAGATAGCCCTCAATGCAAAGGCTCTAGACGCAAATATTGGTGTGAGAGCTAATTCAATCAAGGAAACACTGCATGTTGGTGAAGGGCATATTGAAGAAGGATCAGCCGAGTGGTTCTTGTGGGAGAACAACTCCATTTGGCTCACTAACTTCACACACCATCAGGCTTCCAAGCAGCTCTCAAGGAAACTCAGTTTTCACACTCTATGCTTAGTGCTCTTTGTGTGCCTAGGACTGAAATGATGCTTGGTCAGCATCCCACACAAACGAATGCTCCACATGCGGGTTTCACATGCCACCAACTCCACATTCACAGGCAACTTCAGCTCCACAACCGTTTTCAGATAGCCCTCAATGCAAAGGCTCTAGACGCAAATATTGGTGTGAGAGCTAATTCAATCAAGGAAACACTGCATGTTGGTGAAGGGCATATTGAAGAAGGATCAGCCGAGTGGTTCTTGTGGGAGAACAACTCCATTTGGCTCACTAACTTCACACACCATCAGGCTTCCAAGCAGCTCTCAAGGAAACTCACTTTTCACACTCTATGCTTAGTGCTCTTTGTGTGCCTAGGACTGAAACGATGCTTCTTCAGCATCCCACACAAACGAATGCTCCACATGCGGGTTTCACATGCCACCAACTCCACATTCACAGGCAACTTCAGCGCCACAGCCGTTTTCAGATAGCCCTCAATGCAAAGGCTCTAGACGCAAATATTGGTGTGAGAGCTAATTCAATCAAGGAAACACTGCATGTTGGTGAAGGGCATATTGAAGAAGGATCAGCCGAGTGGTTCTTGTGGGAGAACAACTCCATTTGGCTCACTAACTTCACACACCATCAGGCTTCCAAGCAGCTCTCAAGGAAACTCAGTTTTCACACTCTATGCTTAGTGCCCTTTGAGTGCATTATCTAGGAATGAACCTGGTAGAGCATCCCACACAAACGAATGCTCCACATGCGGGTTTCACATGCCACCAACTCTACATTCACAGGCAACTTCAGCGCCACAGCCGTTTTCAGATAGCCCTCAATGCAAAGGCTCTAGACGCAAATATTGGTGTGAGAGCTAATTCAATCAAGGAAACACTGCATGTTGGTGAAGGGCATATTGAAGAAGGATCAGCCGAGTGGTTCTTGTGGGAGAACAACTCCATTTGGCTCACTAACTTCACACACCATCAGGCTTCCAAGCAGCTCTCAAGGAAACTCAGTTTTCACACTCTATGCTTAGTGCTCTTTGTGTGCCTAGGACTGAAACGATGCTTCTTCAGCATCCCACACAAACAAATGCTCCACATGCGGGTTTCACATGCCACCAACTCCACATTCACAGGCAACTTCAGCGCGACAGCCGTTTTCAGATAGCCCTCAATGCAAAGGCTCTAGACGCAAATATTGGTGTGAGAGCTAATTCAATCAAGGAAACACTGCATGTTGGTGAAGGGCATATTGAAGAAGGATCAGCCGAGTGGTTCTTGTGGGAGAACAACTCCATTTGGCTCACTAACTTCTCACACCATCAGGCTTCCAAGCAGCTGTCAAGGAAACTCAGTTTTCACACTCTATGCTTAGTGCCCTTTGAGTGCATTATCTAGGAATGAACCTGGTAGAGCATCCCACACAAACGAATGCTCCACATGCGGGTTTCACATGCCACCAACTCCACATTCACAGGCAACTTCAGCGCCACAGCCGTTTTCAGATAGCCCTCAATGCAAAGGCTCTAGACGCAAATATTGGTGTGAGAGCTAATTCAATCAAGGAAACACTGCATGTTGGTGAAGGGCATATTGAAGAAGGATCAGCCGAGTGGTTCTTGTGGGAGAACAACTCCATTTGGCTCACTAACTTCACACACCATCAGGCTTCCAAGCAGCTCTCAAGGAAACTCAGTTTTCACACTCTATGCTTAGTGTACTTTGAGTGCATTATCTAGGAATGAACCTGTAGAGCATCCCACACAAACGAATGCTCCACATGCGGGTTTCACATGCCACCAACTCCACATTCACAGGCAACTTCAGTTACACAGCCGTTTTCAGATAGCCCTCAATGCAAAGGCTCTAGACGCAAATATTGGTGTGAGAGCTAATTCAATCAAGGAAACACTGCATGTTGGTGAAGGGCATATTGAAGAAGGATCAGCCGAGTGGTTCTTGTGGGAGAACAACTCCATTTGGCTCACTAACTTCACACACCATCAGGCTTCAAGCAGCTCTCAAGGAAACTCAGTTTTCACACTCTATGCTTAGTGCTCTTTGAGTGCATTATCTAGGAATGAACCTGGTAGAGCATCCCACACAAACGAATGCTCCACATGCGGGTTTCACATGCCACCAACTCCACATTCACAGGCAACTTCAGCGCCACAGCCGTTTTCAGATAGCCCTCAATGCAAAGGCTCTAGACGCAAATATTGGTGTGAGAGCTAATTCAATCAAGGAAACACTGCATGTTGGTGAAGGGCATATTGAAGAAGGATCAGCCGAGTGGTTCTTGTGGGAGAACAACTCCATTTGGCTCACTAACTTCACACACCATCAGGCTTCCAAGCAGCTCTCAAGGAAACTCAGTTTTCCACACTCTATGCTTAGTGCCCTTTGTATGGCTAGGACTGAAATGAACCTGTTAGAGCATCCCACACAAACGAATGCTGCACATGCGGGTTTCACATGCCACCAACTCCACATTCACAGGCAACTTCAGCGCCACAGCCGTTTTCAGATAGCCCTCAATGCAAAGGCTCTAGACGCAAATATTGGTGTGAGAGCTAATTCAATCAAGGAAACACTGCATGTTGGTGAAGGGCATATTGAAGAAGGATCAGCCGAGTGGTTCTTGTGGGAGAACAACTCCATTTGGCTCACTAACTTCACACACCATCAGGCTTCCAAGCAGCTCTCAAGGAAACTCAGTTTTCACACTCTATGCTTAGTGCTCTTTGTGTGCCTAGGACTGAAATGATGCTTGGTCAGCATCCCACACAAACGAATGCTCCACATGCGGGTTTCACATGCCACCAACTCCACATTCACAGGCAACTTCAGCGCCACAGCCGTTTTCAGATAGCCCTCAATGCAAAGGCTCTAGACGCAAATATTGGTGTGAGAGCTAATTCAATCAAGGAAACACTGCATGTTGGTGAAGGGCATATTGAAGAAGGATCAGCCGAGTGGTTCTTGTGGGAGAACAACTCCATTTGGCTCACTAACTTCACACACCATCAGGCTTCCAAGCAGCTCTCAAGGAAACTCAGTTTTCACACTCTATGCTTAGTGCCCTTTGAGTGCATTATCTAGGAATGAACCTGGTAGAGCATCCCACACAAACGAATGCTCCACATGCGGGTTTCACATGCCACCAACTCCACATTCACAGGCAACTTCAGCGCCACAGCCGTTTTCAGATAGCCCTCAATGCAAAGGCTCTAGACGCAAATATTGGTGTGAGAGCTAATTCAATCAAGGAAACACTGCATGTTGGTGAAGGGCATATTGAAGAAGGATCAGCCGAGTGGTTCTTGTGGGAGAACAACTCCATTTGGCTCACTAACTTCACACACCATCAGGCTTCCAAGCAGCTCTCAAGGAAACTCAGTTTTCACACTCTATGCTTAGTGCCCTTTGAATGCATTATCTAGGAATGAACCTGGTAGAGCATCCCACACAAACGAATGCTCCACATGCGGGTTTCACATGCCACCAACTCCACATTCACAGGCAACTTCAGCGCCACAGCCGTTTTCAGATAGCCTCAATGCAAGGCTCTAGACGCAAATATTGGTGTGAGAGCTAATTCAATCAAGGAAACACTGCATGTTGGTGAAGGGCATATTGAAGAAGGATCAGCCGAGTGGTTCTTGTGGGAGAACAACTCCATTTGGCTCACTAACTTCACACACCATCAGGCTTCCAAGCAGCTCTCAAGGAAACTCAGTTTTCACACTCTATGCTTAGTGCCCTTTGAGTGCATTATCTAGGAATGAACCTGGTAGAGCATCCCACACAAACGAATGCTCCACATGCGGGTTTCACATGCCACCAACTCCACATTCACAGGCAACTTCAGCGCCACAGCCGTTTTCAGATAGCCCTCAATGCAAAGGCTCTAGACGCCAATATTGGTGTGAGAGCTAATTCAATCAAGGAAACACTGCATGTTGGTGAAGGGCATATTGAAGAAGGATCAGCCGAGTGGTTCTTGTGGGAGAACAACTCCATTTGGCTCACTAACTTCACACACCATCAGGCTTCCAAGCAGCTCTCAAGGAAACTCAGTTTTCACACTCTATGCTTAGTGCTCTTTGTGTTCCTAGGACTGAAATGAAGCTTGGTCAGCATCCCACACAAACGAATGCTCCACATGCGGGTTTCACATGCCACCAACTCCACATTCACAGGCAACTCAGCGCCACAGCCGTTTTCAGATAGCCCTCAATGCAAAGCCTCTAGATGCAAATATTGGTGTGAGAGCTAATTCAATCAAGGAAACACTGCATGTTGGTGAAGGGCATATTGAAGAAGGATCAGCCGAGTGGTTCTTGTGGGAGAACAACTCCATTTGGCTCACTAACTTCACACACCATCAGGCTTCCAAGCAGCTCTCAAGGAAACTCAGTTTTCACACTCTATGCTTAGTGCTCTTTGTGTGCCTGGGACTGAATGAAGCTTGGTCAGCATCCCACACAAACGAATGCTCCACATGCGGGTTTCACATGCCACCAACTCCACATTCACAGGCAACTTCAGCGCCACAGCCGTTTTCAGATAGCCCTCAATGCAAAGGCTCTAGACGCAAATATTGGTGTGAGAGCTAATTCAATCAAGGAAACACTGCATGTTGGTGAAGGGCATATTGAAGAAGGATCAGCCGAGTGGTTCTTGTGGGAGAACAACTCCATTTGGCTCACTAACTTCACACACCATCAGGCTTCCAAGCAGCTCTCAAGGAAACTCAGTTTTCACACTCTATGCTTAGTGCTCTTTGTGTGCCTAGGACTGAAACGATGCTTCTTCAGCATCCCACACAAACAAATGCTCCACATGCGGGTTTCACATGCCACCAACTCCACATTCACAGGCAACTTCAGCGCGACAGCCGTTTTCAGATAGCCCTCAATGCAAAGGCTCTAGACGCAAATATTGGTGTGAGAGCTAATTCAATCAAGGAAACACTGCATGTTGGTGAAGGGCATATTGAAGAAGGATCAGCCGAGTGGTTCTTGTGGGAGAACAACTCCATTTGGCTCACTAACTTCTCACACCATCAGGCTTCCAAGCAGCTCTCAAGGAAACTCAGTTTTCACACTCTATGCTTAGTGCCCTTTGAGTGCATTATCTAGGAATGAACCTGGTAGAGCATCCCACACAAACGAATGCTCCACATGCGGGTTTCACATGCCACCAACTCCACATTCACAGGCAACTTCAGCGCCACAGCCGTTTTCAGATAGCCCTCAATGCAAAGGCTCTAGACGCAAATATTGGTGTGAGAGCTAATTCAATCAAGGAAACACTGCATGTTGGTGAAGGGCATATTGAAGAAGGATCAGCCGAGTGGTTCTTGTGGGAGAACAACTCCATTTGGCTCACTAACTTCACACACCATCAGGCTTCCAAGCAGCTCTCAAGGAAACTCAGTTTTCACACTCTATGCTTAGTGCTCTTTGAGTGCATTATCTAGGAATGAACCTGGTAGAGCATCCCACACAAACGAATGCTCCACATGCGGGTTTCACATGCCACCAACTCCACATTCACAGGCAACTTCAGCGCCACAGCCGTTTTCAGATAGCCCTCAATGCAAAGGCTCTAGACGCAAATATTGGTGTGAGAGCTAATTCAATCAAGGAAACACTGCATGTTGGTGAAGGGCATATTGAAGAAGGATCAGCCGAGTGGTTCTTGTGGGAGAACAACTCCATTTGGCTCACTAACTTCACACACCATCAGGCTTCCAAGCAGCTCTCAAGGAAACTCAGTTTTCACACTCTATGCTTAGTGCCCTTTGTATGGCTAGGACTGAAATGAACCTGGTAGAGCATCCCACACAAACGAAATGCTGCACATGCGGGTTTCACATGCCACCAACTCCACATTCACAGGCAACTTCAGCGCCACAGCCGTTTTCAGATAGCCTCAATGCAAAGGCTCTAGACGCAAATATTGGTGTGAGAGCTAATTCAATCAAGGAAACACTGCATGTTGGTGAAGGGGCATATTGAAGAAGGATCAGCCGAGTGGTTCTTGTGGGAGAACAACTCCATTTGGCTCACTAACTTCACACACCATCAGGCTTCAAGCAGCTCTCAAGGAAACTCAGTTTTCACACTCTATGCTTAGTGCTCTTTGTGTGCCTAGGACTGAAACGATGCTTCTTCAGCATCCCACACAAACGAATGCTCCACATGCGGGTTTCACATGCCACCAACTCCACATTCACAGCAACTTCAGCGCCACAGCCGTTTTCAGATAGCCCTCAATGCAAAGGCTCTAGACGCAAATATTGGTGTGAGAGCTAATTCAATCAAGGAAACACTGCATGTTGGTGAAGGGCATATTGAAGAAGGATCAGCCGAGTGGTTCTTGTGGAGAACAACTCCATTTGGCTCACTAACTTCTCACACCATCAGGCTTCCAAGCAGCTCTCAAGGAAACTCAGTTTTCACACTCTATGCTTAGTGCCCTTTGAGTGCATTATCTAGGAATGAACCTGGTAGAGCATCCCACACAAACGAATGCTCCACATGCGGGTTTCACATGCCACCAACTCCACATTCACAGGCAACTTCAGCGCCACAGCCGTTTTCAGATAGCCCTCAATGCAAAGGCTCTAGACGCAAATATTGGTGTGAGAGCTAATTCAATCAAGGAAACACTGCATGTTGGTGAAGGGCATATTGAAGAAGGATCAGCCGAGTGGTTCTTGTGGGAGAACAACTCCATTTGGCTCACTAACTTCACACACCATCAGGCTTCCAAGCAGCTCTCAAGGAAACTCAGTTTTCACACTCTATGCTTAGTGTACTTTGAGTGCATTATCTAGGAATGAACCTGGTAGAGCATCCCACACAAACGAATGCTCCACATGCGGGTTTCACATGCCACCAACTCCACATTCACAGGCAACTTCAGTTACACAGCCGTTTTCAGATAGCCCTCAATGCAAAGGCTCTAGACGCAAATATTGGTGTGAGAGCTAATTCAATCAAGGAAACACTGCATGTTGGTGAAGGGCATATTGAAGAAGGATCAGCCGAGTGGTTCTTGTGGGAGAACAACTCCATTTGGCTCACTAACTTCACACACCATCAGGCTTCCAAGCAGCTCTCAAGGAAACTCAGTTTTCACACTCTATGCTTAGTGCTCTTTGAGTGCATTATCTAGGAATGAACCTGGTAGAGCATCCCACACAAACGAATGCTCCACATGCGGGTTTCACATGCCACCAACTCCACATTCACAGGCAACTTCAGCGCCACAGCCGTTTTCAGATAGCCCTCAATGCAAAGGCTCTAGACGCCAATATTGGTGTGAGAGCTAATTCAATCAAGGAAACACTGCATGTTGGTGAAGGGCATATTGAAGAAGGATCAGCCGAGTGGTTCTTGTGGGAGAACAACTCCATTTGGCTCACTAACTTCACACACCATCAGGCTTCCAAGCAGCTCTCAAGGAAACTCAGTTTTCACACTCTATGCTTAGTGCCCTTTGTATGGCTAGGACTGAAATGAACCTGGTAGAGCATCCCACACAAACGAATGCTGCACATGCGGGTTTCACATGCCACCAACTCCACATTCACAGGCAACTTCAGCGCCACAGCCGTTTTTCAGATAGCCCTCAATGCAAAGGCTATAGACGCAAATATTGGTGTGAGAGCTAATTCAATCAAGGAAACACTGCATGTTGGTGAAGGGCATATTGAAGAAGGATCAGCCGAGTGGTTCTTGTGGAGAACAACTCCATTTGGCTCACTAACTTCACACACCTCAGGCTTCCAAGCAGCTCTCAAGGAAACTCAGTTTTCACACTCTATGCTTATTGCTCTTTGTGTGCCTAGGACTGAAATGATGCTTGGTCAGCATCCCACACAAACGAATGCTCCACATGCGGGTTTCACATGCCACCAACTCCACATTCACAGGCAACTTCAGCGCCACAGCCGTTTTTCAGATAGCCCTCAATGCAAAGGCTCTAGACGCAAATATTGGTGTGAGAGCTAATTCAATCAAGGAAACACTGCATGTTGGTGAAGGGCATATTGAAGAAGGATCAGCCGAGTGGTTCTTGTGGGAGAACAACTCCATTTGGCTCACTAACTTCACACACCATCAGGCTTCCAAGCAGCTCTCAAGGAAACTCAGTTTTCACACTCTATGCTTAGTGCCCTTTGAGTGCATTATCTAGGAATGAACCTGGTAGAGCATCCCACACAAACGAATGCTCCACATGCGGGTTTCACATGCCACCAACTCCACATTCACAGGCAACTTCAGCGCCACAGCCGTTTTCAGATAGCCCTCAATGCAAAGGCTCTAGACGCCAATATTGGTGTGAGAGCTAATTCAATCAAGGAAACACTGCATGTGGTGAAGGGCATATTGAAGAAGGATCAGCCGAGTGGTTCTTGTGGGAGAACAACTCCATTTGGCTCACTAACTTCACACACCATCAGGCTTCCAAGCAGCTCTCAAGGAAACTCAGTTTTCACACTCTATGCTTAGTGCTCTTTGTGTTCCTAGGACTGAAATGAAGCTTGGTCAGCATCCCACACAAACGAATGCTCCACATGCGGGTTTCACATGCCACCAACTCCACATTCACAGGCAACTTCAGCGCCACAGCCGTTTTCAGATAGCCCTCAATGCAAAGCCCTCTAGATGCAAATATTGGTGTGAGAGCTAATTCAATCAAGGAAACACTGCATGTTGGTGAAGGGCATATTGAAGAAGGATCAGCCGAGTGGTTCTTGTGGAGAACAACTCCATTTGGCTCACTAACTTCACACACCATCAGGCTTCCAAGCAGCTCTCAAGGAAACTCAGTTTTCACACTCTATGCTTAGTGCTCTTTGTGTGCCTGGGACTGAAATGAAGCTTGGTCCAGCATCCCACACAAACGAATGCTCCACATGCGGGGTTCACATGCCACCAACTCCACATTCACAGGCAACTTCAGCGCCACAGCCGTTTTCAGATAGCCCTCAATGCAAAGGCTCTAGACGCAAATATTGGTGTGAGAGCTAATTCAATCAAGGAAAACACTGCATGTTGGTGAAGGGCATATTGAAGAAGGATCAGCCGAGTGGTTCTTGTGGGAGAACAACTCCATTTGGCTCACTAACTTCACACACCATCAGGCTTCCAAGCAGCTCTCAAGGAAACTCAGTTTTCACACTCTATGCTTAGTGCCCTTTGAGTGCATTATA
>NW_026700886.1:0-39152 GCF_030435755.1 Ochotona princeps | reverse complement strand
CTTACATATACGTGTATTTATATATATATTTATTTATTCATATATATATATACATACGAGCATGTATATATATATATAAATCTAAACATATATGATCATATATGTATACATAATTTTCTGCATAGAATTCATATATACAGAACTGATGTGGTTTGACGTGGCCTTCATTCGTGATAAGCACACCGATATGTATATACATACAAACACACACACAGGAATATGAATATATATATATATATATGTTTACGTGTGTGTATGTGTAGGTGTGTGTACGCGTACGTTGTGTGTGTACGTGTACGCGTTTCTGCGTGTACGTGTATATGTACGTGTACATGTACGTGTACGTTTGTGTGCGTATGTATGTATACATATACATATATATGAATATGTGTGTGTGGGTATATGTGTGCGCATGTGTCTGTGAGCGTGTTTATGCTTCTTCGTGTATGTGTGTGTGTGATCTGACTGTTCGTGTATGGCATAAGACATTACCGACTTCCTGCATTGTTTTGCTTTGCCCGGCCGTCTGTGAAGCATTAGACGTCGTGCAGGCGTAAGGCAAATAATTGCACGCTGCACTTGCCTGTAGAAGGTCGAGAGCGGGTGCGCCTGAGCGTGTGTAAAAACGAAAGACCTCCTTTTTACTGGTAGAGATGTCTTTTCGAAGTCTTGCGAGAGTTTCATACATGGCTTCCCATCGAGTTCGACAAGTTTGTAAACCTTGGAAGGGGATAAAACGAGACACACACAGTCATCAGGAAACGAAAAATGATAAAACCGCCTTTGCTGTCAAATTCCAGTGCCAACACATTCACCTCCGGTGTAGTAGGAAGGAATTCCAGCACACACACACGCTCTGTGAATTAGAGAGTTACATAGCACAGCCTCTGTCGTTATAAATCACAGCAGCAGCAGCACCATCACCACTAACTGCAGTCAAGCATCCAAGCTGCCGCTGCTGCTCGTACAGCAGCAGCCTCTGCCGTATAGAGTGGAACAGCAAAAATCTCCCTCATCAGCAATAGTAACAGCAAGCAGCAACCGCATCATCAGCCAGCAAGAGCAGCAACGGCAGCAACAGCATCTGCGTTTGAAGAATGTAGCAGCAGTAGCAGCAGCCTGGGGGGTATGAAAGAACTGCAGTAGCAGCAGCACCTCCTGCGGTCTACAAAAAATCGCGGCAGTAGCAACAGCGTGAAAAAACAGTAAAAGCAGCAGGTACAGCGACAGCCTTTGCGGTCAAACATTATCAGTATATGTGTGTTCGTGTGTGTGTCTGTGTCTGTGTGAGTGCTCCACCAGCAGTAGTAACCTTGCCCGTCAGATCTGAGAGCACCACCAGCAGCAGCAGCCTCTGCGGTCAAACACACGAACAACAGCAGCAGCAGCCTCTGCGGTCAAACACACGAACAACAGCAGCAGCAGCCTCTGCGGTCAAACACACGAACAGCAGCAGCAGTAGCCTCTGCGGTCAAACACACGAACAACAGCAGCAGCAGCCTCTGCGGTCAAACACACGAACAGCAGCAGCAGTAGCCTCTGCGGTCAAACACACGAACAACAGCAGCAGTAGCCTCTGCGGTCAAACACACGAACAGCAGCAGCAGCATCTACGTCCAGGAAAAACAGCAGCAGCAACACATCCGTAGGCGAATAGAACTCCAACTGGACAGAGGGCTCCCCATCAGCGGCAACAGCAGCAGCATAACTGTGGACCAACACAACTGTGGATCAACATAACAGCAGTCAACTGTGTTGGTGGTCAACTAGAACGACAGCAGCAGCAGTAGCCAGCTACTGCGTTTTAAGATATAACTGCAGCAAGACATATTTGGTGTATGCATTCTGTACAAATGCGCTTCGCTACACCGAGAAACACACCACACACACACACACAGACATACACATAGACACACACACACACACATGCACATACGCACACACACACACATACACACAAATACACACACACATACGTACATACATACACATACATACATACACATACATACATACATACACACATACATACACACATACACACACACACACACATACACACACACACACACACACACATACACACACACATACACACACACACACACACAACACATACACACACACACAGAAAATCGCAAGTTGTGGTCAAGGGGGAAGGGGCTCCCTGGTGAAGACACACAGACACGCGCGGCGTGTTTTGTTTGCAGGGCGGCTTCTTATCGTCTCTATCACACATGTGCATATGATAGATATACATATATATACACGTACACAAACACGAATATATGTATATACCCATACATACACATGTATTATTTGTGTGTCTGTACACCAAATCATCTAGGCATGCATACGAATACATTGTCATACATATAAGCCCGCGTACTCTTCTTAGCATCTACTCATACATCTTTTCGCTCTTAAATATACAGAGAAAACATATATATGTATATTCACATACATATCCCTGCAGGCATCTCAGAATCTACGTGTAAATATATTTGTATATATATATACTCATGTGCACGTAGACCTGTATAAATTTAAGTATCTATATATACATGTATATCTGTTCCTAGGAAAATAAATATATATATACATATATATATATATATATATATTTGTATATTGGTATATGTGTGTGCTAAATATTGTAGAACGTTTCATAGAGAAAGGCACTTTCACACCTTCGTAGCGCGTGCTTCGTGTACACGTTCAATGGTAAGCTTGCCATTTGCATATATATATATATATTTGTATATGTATATATATATATAGTATCGAGAAGATTTTGCAAATGTGTGGCACACAAAAGGTTTCCTTCAGAATGTATTTATATACATCTATACATATAATTCATTGAATAGGTCAGATATAATACATGTATTGTATGATATCAACCATACATTATATATATAGGTAGATACTCTGCTCCTGGTTGTCAGCACATGCAGCCAGTGTGTATCTTCGGTTATGTGCATCTTGTGTGTATGTCTATGTGTGCGTGTGTGTCGGTGTCGGTGTGGCACAAGGAAAGGGAGATAAATCCATAGAGAATATATATATAGATAGATAGATATAGGTCTTATATATTGTATGATAGATATATCTGTAATATATTACCTGGAGATGTAGTAATATACTTTGCTCCTGCTTGCAGCACAAGCAGATAAAGTGTGTGCCTCTGTTCGTGTGTACACATGTTCGTATGTGTATGTGTGTGTATGTCAGTGCATAACGAGAGGGAGTTGAATTCAAACAATATACATATATATATTACATTATATTATATAATGCATATACCTGCAATATACTATCTGAATATGTCGTTATACACTTCGCTCCTGCTTGAAGCACATGCAAATAAGCGTGTGGTATTGTTTGTGTGTACATGTGTGTGTGAGTGTCAGTGCATAAGGAGAAGGAGGATGACAGAACATCTTCTGGGCTACCGAAATTTGTGTTGCCATACGTATATGTCAAGACAGAGAGAGAGCGAGAAAAACGAAATAAAAAAAGAGAAAGAGTTGATACCTTCGTTTGTGTATATGTGTGTGTGTGCGTGTGTGTCTATATTTCCGGTAGCGGGAGAGGACGACAGAGAGAGAATGAAAGAGTGAATGAGTATTATCACCACTATGCCACCAGAGGAGGAGAGAACGAGAGGAATAGTAAGAGAGAAGGTGAAAGAGCCAAAGAGAGAGTGAAAGAGAAAGAGAGAGGGAAGGAGAAACAAAGATGAAGGAGAGAGAGAAGGAAGCAAGTGAATGAAGAGAAAGAGTGAAGGAGAAAGAGAGAGAAAGCGAGAGAGTAAAAGAGCTTTGGTCATATGTTCACGCCAGTAGAGACAGAGCGACAGAGAGAGTAGCCACCCGACCAGGGTGTGTGTATGTGTATGTATGTGTGTGCTAGTATGTGTGTGCTAGTATGTGTGTGCTGGTATGTGTGTGCTGGTAGTTGTGTGGTTGTATGTGTGTGTGTGTGTGTTGTTTCAGTGTGTATGAATAACATGGTATTATTGCTGCTAACAAGATGGGCAGCTTGTTGTTATATATGTATATACATATATGTTCGTACGTTTTTGCGAGAGAGCAGTATTAAAAGCGAGAAAACAGAAACAGAGACAGAGAAAGTGTGAGAGAGAGAGAGAAAGAACGAAGGAGGAGACGACACGTACGTGTTTGTGTGAGGGAGTGTGTAAGAGAGAGAGAGACGCTCAGAAGCTTATCACGAGACGTATGCAACTATCACTCGAACGTAACAAGTAATACTCACATATTTATATCTTTGTATAGCCCTATCTCTATATCCACTGACACACAGATATATTTATACGTCTATACATAGATATATATATATATGTATATGCATGTGTAAGAGAGAGACAGATAGAGAGAAGGCAATCGAAGAAGAAAACTTTCCTTTCGAATTACCATGCCAAGAGCGGGTTGTGCCTGACATGTGACCAGATATTGTTCCAACAGCGAACGCGTCAACTCGTGTCCCTACACACACCACGCAGCAACAACGAATCAAACAGCCCCCACGCATACGTACATACATACACATACTTTACATACCTATATATATATATACACATATAGATATGTATATATATATATATATATTTCCATATTTATACGTTTTACATCTAACATAAACGTAATACATTCGACATATACGTGATTCATTAGGCACATACACTATACATCATACATTAGATATTTATATAACTACATGTACATGTGTACATGTAACGGTACACGTACGTATACATACATACACATACATACTCATACATACACATACGTACACATACAAACTCATACATACACATACACATATACTATACACCCACGTCTGTACACACAATTGTGTGTGTACATACATATGCATATGCACACACATATGCACGCGAGTACAAAACACACCAACACACATACATACAAATACGTCTGTACATACAATCATGTATACACATGCATATACACACACACACATACAAATATGTACAAATGTACAAAACACACATATACACACAGACATATACACACACACGTGTCTGTACATACACCAATACATACACATGCGTATGCACACACATATATACGCACAACACCCCACCCACACAAAACCTGTACATATAACACACACACACACACACACGTGTCCATATGTACGAAACACACCCCCCACACATGCACACACGCGTGTACATACAGACATAGACACACCCGCATATGTACACACAAACACAGACACACACAGAGAAAATACACGTACAGACATACACACACTCACACACATAGCGACGATGTATACAAACATGCACGCAGATATACACACACTCACCAGGACAGACTCCCTACATATATACGTACCTATACACCGAAACATATATGTATATAAATACTTATATACATATAGGTATGGCTTAGAGTATACAGAGGGGTGATTTATCTCTACATAGTCGTATAGATTTTCTTATGATTGAAGAGTACTTACATGTGCTGGTGTACGCGTTGCTGCATGTCAGGGAAGCGTTTGAGTAGTACGGTGTCTTACGGAGCGTATATATGCACATGTATATGTATTTATGTCTGTTTGTTTGCATGTGTGTATGCATGGATGATTGCATGTAATGTGCGCATATATATATGTTTATATACAAATGTAGGGGCATTATTATCTACTTGTTCATTGAGAGCACGACGCTGATAACTTTGCTCAAATCACTCAAAAAAAAAGGCGTAACGTGCCCCCCATTCAGGCATCATAATACATACACCTCATACATAAATATATGTAATATATATATATATATATATTTATATGTATATATATTATATACATATATATATATGTATATATATATACATATATATATATGTATATATATATACATATATATATGCCCTTCATCAACTACTTGCGAATCAAGGGCAGCAATTATAACTTCGTCAAAGGTCATTCAAATCAACAATTCCTGGTTATACCAGTATGATACTACATATATATGTGTATACATGAACCTACATGTATATATAATAATATAATATACATATACATCTACATATATATACTGTATATCAATATAAAATGCAGACGTGTATGTTCACATATATATATATATATAGATTACATATATAAGGGCAGTCTTTACTTGTTCATCGAGGATCAGCAATGATAACTTCGTTTACCTCTTTTGAAGTGATGACTGTGATGTATGCCGCGACACAGAGGTATCACGATACATAGACGCGTACACATATACATAAATATAGATGTATACATATATATATGTATATATACAAATATATATATATATATATATATGGATATAGGTATATATGTGTATATGTTTTTGCATAGTAGTGTTCGTACTTACTTGTTCATTAAGAGCAGAGATAATAACTTCGTTCAAGTCGTTTGAAGCCACGATTGTCAGATGCGCTAGTGGCGGCATCCTGAAAGCCTCTGCTGCTTCGCGAAAGAGTCTCCGTGCCTCTCTGTCATACAGATGAGAAATGCAAACACAACAATTACACCACATTCGAACTATACAAACAAAAGCAGCAACTGCAGCAAACACCAGCGAGAGCAACTGCAGCAGAAATTCCACAACTGCAACAACCGCAGTAGCAACAACAGCAGCTGCAGTAGCACCAGCAACAGCACCACGAGCAACGGCAGCGTATATACATATATATGCGTATACAGTAAAAGGTGTTATAGCACCTATACGAAGTGTGTTTATATGGTTGACAGCAGTGAAGTTGGAGTTCCTTGTGCTCTTCACGAAGAAGTTGTTATCAGTTCGGCCACACACACACACACACCTATCTACACATACAACGAGGAAGGAGCAATAAAAACAAATAACACGTATGTTCCCCGTATATATAAACATAGTTACATACGTATATGAATACATACACATACACATAGATATATGAAAACATATATGTTCCCCCATATATATAAACATAGTTATATACGTATATGAATACATACACATACACATACACATATACCACTATTTATGTGCCTCATATATATAAACATAATTATAAAAAGTATATGCATACATATACAAGTATATACATATATATATATATATATATGATGGTGTTTGTAGCAGCCGTAAAGCGATTAATTTATGGTGTCTTACAGCGTATCTGAAACGCTGTTCTGTGGGGAAGAGGACGAAAGAAGAAATACAACGACACGTAAATAACCAGAGCAAGTGTAGTTTTCACCAGACAAAGTTCTGATATGACGTACTGAGAGAGATACGAGAGATCTCCAGAGTCTAGTCGTATTCCAACAGGGCGGTAGCCGAATGCTATCAGAGCCGAGGCCACAACAATGGCGTTTGGAAGTCCTGTGTGCACGCGCAGTAACAGCAGCAACACCACAAAAGTGTCTCAAGGGGGAGGACCACCGCCACGACGACGACCACCACCACCAGCAAAAACAGCAACGACGGCAACAGTAATCACAGAAGCAGCAAGCAGTACGAGCAACACATCGCCAGTAATCGCGGCAACACGGCAGCAGCAGCACAGTCACAGCAGCACCTCCAGCAGCAGCAAACGCAGCAACTCCAGCAACACCACGAGCAGCAGTTACACCAGCACCACCAGAAGCAGCAGTAGTACCAGCAACAGCAGCGGCAGGAACAACAGCAACAATAGCAGCAACAGTAGCAGCAGCAACAGTAGAGGAGCATTACCTGCGCCAGCAGAACTGTATGTGTGAGAGGGCTGGTGTGTGTATACACACATACATACATACGTGTGAGTGTGTGTGTGTGTGTATAGGGACGTGTGTATGTGTGCGGGTATACGGGTAAGTGTATGTGTACGTATGTGTGAGTTACTAGCATACTTGCTAATGACATTTAAAAACACGTGCGTGTATTATGTAGACGTCTTGCGTGATATTTGTCCGGCTCGTGTGTATCATTAAATTACAATCGATCTTCGTATAGGGTCCCCCAGCAGTTCCGTTCTGCCTTTCTCTCTTTCTCCCTCAAAAACTTGTTTGGCTTCTTCTTTCTCTCTCTCTGTGTTTAAAGAGATGTAGAAGTGGCGTTTCCGTATAGAAATGTAAGTATACTTCATGGTAACAGCGCAGCTTCCCAGTCTGTTTCTTAGTACGTACATAATGGCGCTACGACGCTCGTATGTTTTGTGTGTGTATGTGTGTTAGTGTGAGTGTATATGTGTGGGTATGTGTGTCGGACACACACACAATTGTTTACATAGAGTCCCTTCTTTTCCTACCGTCCCTATATGACTGTGTAGTAAATAGTAGTAATACTAGTGGTAAAATTCGTGTTCCAGAGAAAGATTCAGACAGTGTTTCTGCTCTTGTATGTATGTTGTACATGTGTTTGTGTATGTGTGTCAGATTGTGCTGATAGGGGTTTCACTCTCCTTCTTCTGCTGTCTGTGTGTCTCTGTGTGTGTGTGTGTGTATGTGCACGTGTATGTGTGCACGTGTGTGTGCAGTGCATGGATCGAGCAGCAAGTGAATAATATTGAAGCCACTGCTGCTCGGGGTGTGTGCGTATAGGCTCTTCGTGCGTGCGTGTGTGTGTGTGTATGTATGTATACTGTGGAGGCTCCTGTAGAGTTGACATATCAGCAGGGATCATGCTGCTGCGTTGGTTTGAGCGGCCGTCAGTCGTATTGTGACTACAACGAGAAATAGGGAAAACGACTTGCCATACGCATTTCTTTTTTTTCTTTAGTTGAGAAGTTTTAAAAGCACCGGGAAAGGGTCTTACCAGAGTAGAGTGTGTCGTATGTATCAACAAGAGCGAGAAACGCGTGGGGGAACGTCTGCACAGCCACACATACAACCGACTCAAAACACATGCCTGTGCGCTAATGACCAACACCACTTCTCAAAAGAGGAGGGACCGTGGCCATTCTTTCCAGACAAATTCACAATCTAATCTATTCAACAGAAAGCACGCTTCCATCAATATATACAATATACATAACTCTCGCTTTCTCGTTCTACCGCTACTATCACACATATACTTACATATATATATACATAAATATATGTATGCGTATATATATATATGTACGTATATGTGTACACAGACCATATACATATATATATATATATATATGTCTACGTATATATATGTACGTATATGTGTACGTAGTCAACCCAAATCATATCCTTGTATCAGTTGTATGTGGCTGTAGTCGGTGTTATCATACTACAACAAAAGTACAAATCAAGCGGAAACACCCTTCGTTCAATATAGACGTATTATGTCTTTTTCTGTCTTTCTCTCTCTCCTTTGATACATATATATATGTATATATATATACCATGTAGTTAGGAGAGACGTCTTCTAATACATACATATATATTTCACTTTCTCTCTCTCTGGTAGTATCCTCATATATATATATATATATATATATGTATATAGTATCAGGCAACTAGGCTACACTCGATTTTGTACCTACATCGCGCTCTCTCTTCGTCTATCTTCCTCTCTCTTCTTTTTTTCCCACGTGCTATTCTGTTAAATACACATATATATGTATATATACATAGACATACACGAACATACATACACATGCACAGATATAAACATACAAATTATACGTGTAGACGTACATATGTACACGTGCTACACAGGATACGCATACATACATACATACACACGAACATACAGACATTTCCATATATACACATATACATACACATATTCAAGTATACAAATCTATACTGAAGAATGCTTTTTCATTGAATGAATAGTACTACCACTAGTAGTAATAATAATAACAGTAGTAATTAGAGAGGTTGTGCTAATAATGGGAGCAATTGTAGTTGTACTAGTAACACTAGTAGGAACAGGAGCGGTAGTAACAATAGTAGCACCAAGAGTACGTATATAGTACCTGTTAAGTGTAGTAGCTGTAATTGTATTAGTTGAATATACGTAGTAAGTCAGAAGATGCTGTGTATGTGTATGCGTGTTGTATGTGTTGTGATTGCTCTCCTCTTTTTCTCTTTCTTTCTCTTTCGCTTGTCTCTCTCTTTCTTAATGATCTCTTTCTCTGTGTCTAATCACCTGGGCGAAGGCTGTAAATGCAGCGAGTTCACCGTGATGCATTACGGTGTCTAGATTCGACGCCGGCCACAAGGCCACCACCCGCTTTCGATACTCCTTCGCCTGCGGAAAGAAGGGAAGGGAAGACAGCGTAAACACACGGCAGTGCACATGGTAACAGCAGCAGCCCCAGGAGCAGCAGCCCAGGCACACACACAGCATCAACGACCAGTACCACCACTACCACTACCACCAGCGGGCACCTCCACAGCAGCAGCAACAGCAGCATTTTTACATGAAGAGCACCAGCAAAAGCAGCTGCAGGAGAAGCAGTAGACGCCAGAGCAAGAGAAGCATCAGGAGCGGCAGCAGCAGGAACAAAGGAGGAGCAAGAGCAGCAGCACCAGTTACGAGAGCAGAAGCAGCACCAGCATGAGTCAGAGCAGTAGCAGTCGCAGCAGGAGCAAGAGCAGGAGAACCAGCAGCAGGAGCAAGAGCAGGAGAACCAGCAGCAGGAGAAGCACAAGGAATGCCAGCAGTAGCACGAGCAGGAGCTGCGCAGCTGCAGTGAAAGTTGAACAGGTATTAGCAATAGCACCACCAGGCGTACTCATAGTAGCAGCAGCGGGAGGGATGGTAGCGGAAACAGCAGCCGTACTTGCGTCAGTAGTAGTTTTGTACTAGTCGTAGCAGCAGCATCAGCACCAGTAATAGTGAAACCAGCAGCAACACTAGTGGCATGAGTACAAGTAGTAATAGCGGAAGCAGCAGTTTTTTCAGAAGTAGAGGCAACAAAAGTAGTAGTACTCTAGAAGGAAAAGAAGCAGCAACGGTATAATCTGCAGAAATACAATCATTAGCAGCAACAGCACAAAAAGCAGCAGCTGTACGACCGCTAGCAGTACAACCACCAATAAGAGCAGCACCACCATAAACAGCAGCACCTGCAGCAGCAGCAGCAACACCAGCGGTACCACCACCAGCAGTGTAACCACCCGCACTGCACAACACCAACAAAAGCACCATCATCACCGACAGCTGCAACATTAGCAGCAACAACATCATCATAAGCAGCAGCACCACTAGCAGCAGTGCCAGCACCGGTAAGAGCAGCATTACCACTGACAGTAGGCCGGGAGCGCGCGCTACCAGCACACCAGCGCCGGCGTCACCCCTCTTCCACGAATATGCGTTGCATTACCAACACGAAAAGCACCAGCAACACTATCAACAGCAGCACTACTAGTAGGAACACTAGGAACAGCAGCCCTCAGACACAGACACAGACACACACACACACACGAGAGAGAAGCAGCAGCAGCATTAGGACCAGCAGCTTCCGCATACACTCGCACACACAGACCCAAACACGACCAGCAGCAACATCATCACTAATACCAGCAGCACTTCTAACAACCACTAGCAACAGCAGCCTCCCCACACACACGCACACCAGCAGCAGAAGCAGCGACATCAGCCCCCCTCCCTCCACACACACACACACACACAAGGAGCAGCAGCAGCGCTAGGACCAGCAGCCCTCGCACACACAGACACCTGTACACACACCCGCACATCAGGACGAGCAGCAGCAGCAGCCCATCCCCCCCAAGAACACACACGAGCGGTACCAACAGCGGCAGCCCACAACCACACGCACACATAGGGAGTAGCAGCAGCATCAAGACCAGCCGCCCTCGCACACACACAATCACAAGCACACCAGCCGCAATGTCAGTAGTTGGACTAGCAGCTCTCTCTGACACAAACACACACACACACACACACACTTAAGAGGCAGCGACAGCACAGCAACAGCAGGGCAGCAGCAGTAGTAACACGACGAGGACGACTACCACCATCACCACCACCGAGAGCAGCAGCAACACAGCACCACCGCCATCATGAGTACGAGACTCGATAGCTAGAGCCAACAGCATCACAGTATCTAATACGCCCGTTTATTTCTACGATGTATTCACATGGTCAAGATTTCAGCAACAACACCTACACTCTGCTCATACACACAGAAGCGTATGGTAACAGTAGCCGTCGAGACGAGCATACTAACAGCAGTAAGGTAGTACTATTATTACTACTACTAGTAGTAATAGTAGTAGTAGTGCTACTATTCGCAATATGCAGTGCACTTTGGTGGGGGTCTCTGCTTGCTACAATTCCATATATCCAACTAACAGACACTCCTCTTAGGGCGTAAATACGTCAAGCCGCCCAGTGGTGGTGGTGGTGGTACACCGCTGGTGTTGGTCTCAATAGTATATATATGTTATACTCGTGCACAACAAGAAAGATACAAAGTGCTCCTCGTTTCCCTCTTTTCTTTCTATAAAGCAGATTGAAGTACGGCTCCAGCGTTTCCTTCTCTGGGTTCATGTTATGTGAGACTGAGTGTCGATCATGACAGCATAGTCCTCCTTTGTATTAATAAACCAACGCGCATGCGCAATGCGGAGGCGGAACACGCAAGAAACATCATATGATAGTGGGAGACGTGATAGGCCTACTCTCCTCTTCCTTCTTCACGGCCAAAAGAGGCGTGCATATAAACAGAGACACCCGCCCCCCCCCTTCCTGCATGCGTACATACACATACATTGGTAGACGGTACTGTGACGAACTCACAGTGTATGCTCACTTACGCCACATACACACATACACAGAGACCCATATATGCATAGTAGACAAATGCATGCACTCACATACAAGCACATACACTCATAAACGTGTGTACCCACCTTCTCCACACACAAGCACACAGAGACACGAACAAGCACAAACATACACACACACACACACCTACACCCCTCATGCATATACACACACATACGCATCCGTGCATAATCCTATACACACTGACACTCACACACATATACCCACAAGCTCTACATATACACACAGAAACACACCCACCCAAATATACCACAGCATGGACACTCACACATATACACACCTACAACACACATATACTTATTATATACATACAGAGATACACAGACCCAGGTAATAGCCCAGCACATTACTTACTGATATATCGGAAGAAGCAAAAATGAGGTCGTAATGTCCTGACTGCCTTATCACACACGGAAGCATTTGCTTTCTTACAGGAAACGTTGATGCAAGGGATAAGCACTTACACATTCAATAAAGTTGTCAGAGGGTCTCTCCACTTTCAAATTTGCATAATATTTTAAACTCTCCTTAGTTACTGCAGGAGCAGCAGCGCTTTGTGGAGGTGGCGAACGAGCGGCTTCGTCAGCTGGAGGAAGGATACAGTGCAACTGCTCCAAATGTGTGAAAGACGTAATAAACGAGTGAGCCATAGAGCCTCTCAAGGTATGTCGAAAAGAAACGATGCCTGCAGAGAAAGAGCGGAAGACAGAGAGAGAGAGATAAAAAGAAACGAAGACAACGACAGCGGCGCACCAGCCACATATATATATAATAATATATATATATAGAGAGAGAGTGGTATAAATATATATGTATATTTATATATATGCATAGGCATGCACCACGTAGACCCTCAAAGGACGTGGAGGAGGTATATTATCAGAGATAAGACGGCGGTAGAGTGAGAAGAGGGAGAGAGGGAAATGCGAAACACACATATGTACTGCAGCCGCAACCACAGCACATAAATATATACATATATATAAACATTATACGTATATGCAGACAAATATGGATGTGTATATATATATATACAGGCATGCGCCATGAAGCTTTGTAGAGATATGAAGTATTGAATAGACACCTTTAGGGCAGGACAAACAGAGGGAGAGAAGTAAGAGAAAGAAGGTGAAGCAGGGCAATCATAATAGCAGGAGAATATTCCATATGGAAGCAACATGTATATGGGTCTCTGTTTTTGTTAAGTAATGGTTGCAGCAGACGTATACACGTACTATCTGCACGCACACACATGCATAATCATGTATGTGTATGTACATATATACACTCATATATGCTCACACATCTGCACACACACACACACATATACAGACACCCACACATATTCAAATAAAAGTAGGCACACGCACACACGCACACCCCCCACAGTTATACACGCACACATCAACATATATATACATATAGGAACATATATATATATATATAAACACACACACACACACGCACAAATATACATACATACGTACAGACACATAGACATACTAGCACATCCACAGGCACACGTCCACACAGATACAGACACGTACACGCACACTCACAATTACCCACGTACACAGCAACACATACAAATATATATATATATATATATGATGAGAGATACGAAGATAGAGATATATAATACACACATACATACATACACGCACACATAGACATACATATACACGCACATACACACACACACAGAGCCACACAGATAAAAACACATACACACACACACATACATACATACATACTTACATTTACTCATAGTATACATATATATACATATACACACATATATATACATATCTACACATATTTATACATATCGATACATACATACAGATATTTACACATGTCTATACATATCTATACATAATTATACATATCTATACATATCTATACATATCTATACATGATATACATACATAACACATACGTACACTTACACATACACTTACATAGAAAATAACGCAGGCCGAACAAGGAGATGTACGAGGACTAGCGCTGTACCCATAGCACCAAACCGCACGCTGTACAAGAAATATATATACATCTATACATATATAGATATATATATCTACACACATATGTATACATACATATGTATACTTGAGAAAAATAGCAATATATCAGAAGTGTACAAGTCAATCAGCAGCAACCACAAACGTCCCCTCTCTGAGCAACTGATAAGACGTCTTTGGAAGAAACAACGCTATCAGGAAGACCCACAGCACCACGAAATAATAGTTGAAGCGAAATTTATATAGAGGTGAGAGTTTTCACACGTTTTGTCTGCACTGACACAGTGTTGTCAGCAAGTAAAATACTATACGAGTACTACCAGTAAAAAAACATACTAGTAATGCTAGCAGTAGTACTAGTATTAGTATCAGTAGTAGTTGTTGTTGTTACTAGTATATATAAATATATATACATATCTACATGGACTAGAAGACCCGCAATAATATACATATACATAGGTACATACACATCAGAAATCAAGCTATAGTAACACATATATACGTATATATACATAAAGTGTATATATACCGAAAAAGAAGCGAAAATGTTTGCAACAGTCATAGATTGCGTACCAGACAATAACAGTAGGTCGTCGTATTACACATTCACTAATACATTAATGTGTTGCTGGTGGCACTATTTAAATCGATATATCTATATATATATATGTCTATACATACGTATATTGAGAAACTAGCAAGAATATGTGTATACATATATATAATATGTATAGTGCACAAACCCAGCACTAACAGCTTATCTATGTATGTACGTATATTGAAACATAAGCCAACCAACTTAGCATAACGGCAATGAAGTCCATACCAGACTACAGAACTAGCGATGCGCATTGCTCACGTATTGTCATACCTCTGTGTTGCTAGTAGCATCACATCCACCGAGATACGCGTAGCGACTGGCACTGAGAGCTCCGTTAGGGCCTGAGAACCACAGCAACAACTCTTTAACGAATTAGCAGCATTATTGTTTAACATTCACGGCATTTACAGAGAAGACGTGTTTGCTTTCTACATGACACGTAATATAGCGTCTTTAAGGAAAAAGACCGTCTTTTTGTATATCACTAAAAGCAGTATATGAGTGAGGCACTACTCGTACTACTAGTTGTTGCGGTAGAAGTGTTCTGGAGAAGAAGACGTCCACTTGTTCACGCGAGAACGAGTACATATGCAACGTCAGTTACATTCCATGCACATTACCTCCAGTGGAACCACCACTAACAACAGCAGCAGTAGCAACAGCAACAGCAGCACCCACAGCAGCAGCAAACGCACAAGCACTAGTCACGCTGACTGATGCGCATACCCTGCGCTCGTCGAGCTCCAAACTCCAAGAGCTGCTTGTTCAGACCCGCTGCCAATCGATGTCTGCAAAATACAAAAGTACTCGTACACACATACATACTAGGTGACACCCAATATACACGCAATTCCTATATATATATATATATACGCATAAGTGCTACTCTCTGCTAGGGACGTATATATATATATATATATATATATATGTATATTCGTACGAGTACGTATATATATACACACATACAGCGGTACACACAATACACACGTAACTCATATATATATATATATATACGAGTACGTATACATACACACACACACATACAGCGTTAGACACAATATACACGTAACTCATATATACTATGTATATAGACGTATGAGTACGTATATATACACACACACATGCAGCCTTACACACAATATACACTTAACCTATATATATATATATACGTGAGGATACGTCCCTAGCAGAGAGTAGCACTTGTGCTTGAGAAGTCGCTAATATCTACCCCATTACAGGCCGAAGGAGGTAGTAGTAGCCGAACGCCACAAATATATATATACACACATACGTATATATATATACACTGTATATATACCAATGTATATATTCAGCAAGTGGACGCTTAAAGAACCGCTAGAATTTACCGTGGCACCAGAAGAAAGTAGCCTACACAATCACATATAACATACACCCACGTGTATATGTATAATTTTCACGCTATCAAAGCCACTACTAATCACTCTCTCGAACAAGAAACAGCAGCACGCACACATACATAAGTATATACATATATATATAGACACACACACACACAGAGCTATGCGTATATGTGTATATATATGTCAGCTACATTCATGTACATGCCTAGCAGTAATGCTATATAAGCCACTATCATCCATCGTAACACAACAGGGAAGTAGTGCACACACACACACACACACACATACACGCACCTACAGCTGCCTCTCTACATGCATATATATTAATATATATACACACAAACATGTCAAGCAGTTACGCTATAGTCACGAGTATTCTCGACATCGAGCATTTCTTCAACTGTTAGAACTACAAATATTCGTGTATATATACATATATATGATATTATGTTTGAGCTGACATATATATATCTTAGTAAATGGGGGTACACGTAAATAAAAGGGTGATCACCACCACCTCCGCTACTACTACTACTACTACCACCATCACTACCTATACTACCACCGCCACCACGGTGCTGCAGGAGCTGCCTCGTCGCCCTCAGTTTCAGTATTGATAGGCGTGTTAGCAGTAGTTCTATCAAATACACTAGCAACAGCAACTTTCCGAGTAGTACTGCGCCCAATAGTGACAGTAGTAGTCATAATAATAATTATAGCAGTAGTGGTAGCAGTAGCACAATTTTTGTGATAGTAGTAGTAGTTTTTGTTGTAATAGTGAGGGTAGTAGTAATTGTCGTGACAATAGTAGTAGTAGTAGTATCAGTGGATGGTGAAGTAGTAGTGATAGTAGAAGTTGTGGTAATATCAATAGTAGTGATAGTAGTGCTAGTGATAGTATTGATAGGACTAGTACTAGTGTTGATATAAGAGGAAACAACAGTTGTAGTACGTATCCAAGTGGTAGTAACGATACTATTAGTAGAAGTGGTACCAATAGTACTACTACTGCTACTACTATTAGTAGTCTTTGTAGTAATATCAGTAATGGCTGTAGTAATAGTGGTAGCGCTAATAGTATTCGGGGCACTAGTATTACACTAGCAATACCAAGAGTCATATTAAGGTATTAAAAGTAGCCGCGCTCAGTCGTTAATCAGCACAAACTAGTGGCATGGTATAATGATAGTAAGAGAAAGAATAGCATGTGCAGTGGGTTTATTTTTACTATAAATAATTGTAGTAGCTCCTATAATAGCAGTAGTAGTAATACGTAAAGGGAGGTAGCAGTTCGAGTACTAGTGGTGGTAGTATGATAGCAACTATGGTAGTAGCCGTAGTTGTACTAATAGTAGTAGTAGTAGTAATACGAGTAGTAGCAAATCCAATAGGTTTACTTTTACTATAAGTGGTAGCAGTAGCTCTCGTAATACTAGTGCTTGGTGTTGTTATGGTGGTAGGAGTACTAACTGTAAGAGTAGTGACAGTAGTAGTATTAAGGTAGCGTTTATGATAGTAATTGTAGTAGTATTAGTACTAGCTGTACATGCAGCGAGTGTATGTGCACTACAGACGATCGGAGTAGCTCTCATAGTAGGAATAGGAGTAGTAGCAGCAATATTAGCTGTAGTAGTAGTAATAATACTCCTGCGTATAATATAAGCACTACAAGAATAATACTGGATATAGCAGTGATAGTAGCTCTACTGTATATGATAGTAGCTCTAGCCCTCGTAATTGTAGTAGTAGTAGTTGCTATTGTAGTGATATCCGTCTTAGTGCTCCGAGTTGTACGTCTACTAATAGTAATAGGAATGGCCAGAGCCGTTGTAGATATATCAACCCCATACAATTGTCAGTAGTGATAGCCATAGTCATGCTAATGACGGCAGAACTACTCCACAGCGCATGGCGAGGCAGTGGGCAGTAGAAGAACATAAAAAAAAGGAACCACCTTCCCTAACACAACCAGATAGACCTACGCAAACAAATGCATGCCGATATGTTATCGTAGAACCTAAAAGCCATTTTGAAATAAACCTGCCTTACAGCTTTGACTTTCGAGGTACTGGCTGTATATATACCTATATACACGGTTATGTACACATACATATAAACCTATATATATATGTATATACGTAGAGGTACGTATGTGTGTATGTGTATGAATACGTATGTATATACGTATCAGTATGTATATGTATGCATATATGTACCGATTTGTATACGTATTCATATGTATGGGAGGACAATGTGTATGTATGCATCCATGCACGGATATGTATATGTATATGTATGGGTATGCATATATATGGAATTAGTGTATATATATATATATTTGCTGCGCATATAATTTGCTGTCGACATCATACACACGTCTGCACGCCATACACATGTGGACGAGTGGTAACTTCTATTACATGCACGGTGATTCGCGTACTACACTCTCTTTAAGACAGACTTTCAATATCGCGCTTCACTCTTACATTTATAGATATACATACATACATATATACATATGTGTGTATATGCGTATCTATACACAGACATATATGTATATATATATTTTTAGGTAAGATATATATACTCATATTCAATACATACATATATGTAATATATATATATATTGATACTAATCTAAGCAGTTTGTGGAGCGACCGCTGTGTACTACACACCGTACTGATGCTCTCTATGTCGTGCGTCACTATCATGTATATATAGTGTAGTATAAGCATATATATATATAAATATATATATATATATAAATATATATATATGTATATATAGATATATAAAGAGATGTAAATTCTTCAAAGGCATACATATATATATCTATATATACATTTATATATATATATATATACATATATATATATTTATATATATATCTATATATACATATATATATATATCTATATATACATATATATATAGATATATATATATATGTATATATAGATATATAAAGAGATGTAAATTCTTCAAAGGCATACATGTGTACAATGTACACATTTGTACCAACTCATGCACTTTGTTTAGCGGGAATTGTACACACGAAACCAAACGTCAGATATAACGAATTACGGAGAGAAAGCAGACATACATGAAAAGACACTCTCTCTCCTCTCCTTTCTCTTTCCTTCTTCTTTTTTATTCCGCGGTTGCAATTCCCTCTGTGTGAGACAATGAAAAACATTTCTTAACATATACTGATACATACATATCTATATATATATGTATACACATATATATATATATATATATGCATATATGTATGAATGTATATATATCTATATGTACGTATATGTATGTTGAGTTGCTGTGCCAGCCTGCTTCCGAATACCCATATATAGTGCCGCTACAATATTTCACATAAACTGTACTCGACTCTTGCCTGCCACATATATATATATATATAAATATATTAACGCACGGACAGTGAGTAGTAAGAGTAGTATTAGTTACAAGGAACAATGGGCAGCAAGTAGCACTACTGACGATGTTCGAGAGAGACTGGAAATGCGAAAAACAGAAACGAAAAACATACGAGAAAGGGTATGTACTTAAAGTGGACAGACAGACAGAGATAAAAAGGAGGAATGCGACAGACACAAAGAGAGAGAGAGAATGAGAAAGGGAGGGACAGAGGGGGTGAGAGACGCTGTCAGACGAGTACATAGGTCAGTAGAGATGAACACACACAGAAACAGAGAGAGAGGAAGAAAAAGAAGGAAGCAGAAAGACAGAGTGAGAGCGAGAGAGAGGGAGAAAAAGCGAGAAAGAAGAAAGAAAGACCAACCTGGCAGCATTCGTAGCAACAAGTACAGCGAAGTTTAATATGTTGAGGACGGGAGTTTCAACGAGTTGACAGACCGCAAGGGGCCCCTCCACCCGTATGAGCGGTACTTTCGGGAATACCACCGTCCCCTCTGGTATTGCTGCCAATAACATCACATATACATAGACGCACGTAATTAGGACCTACATACACACATACATGCTTACATGCGTGCACACATGGGTATATACATGTGTATATGTTCAGAGAGAGAGAAAGACAAACGCTTTAGAAATATCCTCTGATATTGTTGTCGGTCATAAAATATATAAACAGACGCTCATACTCACAAAGATTTATACAAACGTACATACATACATTCGTACACACAAACGTACACATATACATACCTACCTACGTACATACTTACATGGATATATATGTATATATATAGAGACACGTAGCAGATACGACAATAGCCTCTGGTATTGGTGCCAATAACATCACATATACGTAGACGCACCGTAATAAAGACTTACATACACACATACATGCTTACACACGTGCACACATGGGTATATACATGTGTATATTATGTTCAGAGACAGACGAAGACAGACATTTTAGAAATATCCTCTGATATCGTTGTCGGTAATAAATTATGTAAACAGACGCTCATCTTCACAAAGTTTATACATAAGTACATACATACATTCGTACGTACAAACGTACACCTATACATACCTACCTACGTACATAGCTACATGGATATATATATATAGACAGAGAGAGTTTGCGTACTTATTTACATATATATATATATACATATATATATACATACACATGCAGATATATGTGACATACATGACACCTACTCAATTGTTCGCATTTAATATATATATATATACGAGTAAAATCTGTCTGTACATGTAAATATAGGTGTACATATCCCTGTACATTTGCTCGTGTTTCGATATGCCGAGACCTTCTGATTATATATTATGTAAATATTACAATGTTACCGGTCCTCTTCATGTACCTGTCGCTAGTATGAGAGCACCCTTACATACACGTATATACACATTTATATAAATATATATACATATATACGTGTGCACATATATACAGTTATATATGTATATGTTTGATGCTGTATAATTTAGGTATACATGTGTGCATACCTACAGCTATATAGTGAGAGGGACAGAAAGACATGTTTGATACTGCATACAGTATATATACATATATGTGTGTGCACATATATACAGTTATATATGTATATGTTTGATGCTGTATAATTTAGGTATACATGTGTGCATAGCTACAGCTATATAGTGAGAGGGACAGAGAGACGTGTTTGATACTGCATACAAAAAAGTTAACATTCCATACACAGAGACAACGTATATGCATATACGTCTATATTTGGTCTCCTGCAAAGTTTCACTTCTCAAACACGAACAAAAAGAAGGGCGGGGGAAGGCAATAAAGCTTCATAATGTTTAATACAACCGGTGCATGAGCAGCTAAGCAGCAGTATGACTGTTGATAGCCACGGTAGCAACAGTAGCAGCAGTACTTGCGGTAGTTGTAGTACCAGTCTCAATAATAGTAGTAGCAGTAGCAGTAGTAGTAGTAGTAGCCCTGCCAGTAGTAGTAGTAGTAGCACTAGCGGTAGCAGCAGTAGTACTAGTAGCACTAGCAGTAGTAGTGGTAGTACCACTAACAATAGTAGTAGCACTACTAGCAATAGTATTGGTAGTAGTAGCACTAGCAACAGTAATATTTGTTGTAGCACTAGTAATGATAGTAGCAGTAGTACTGGTACTGGCACTAGTAGTGGATTAGTAGTAGTTATAGTAGCAGTAACACTAGTAGCAGTCAGCAGCACTAGCAGTGACACTAGCAGCAGTAGTACTAGCAGTAGCACTGCCTGCGTAGTAGCACTAGCAGGAGCACTAGCAATACCCATACCCGCGGTAGTAGCAATAGCACTTGCAACAGCACTACGTGCGGTAGAAGCAATACGAGTAGCAGTAGCACTAACGGTAGGAGCAGCAGCAAAAGCAATAGCAAAAGCAATAGCAGTAGTAGCCGTAGTTATAGTAGTAGCGAGGACAGGTAAAACAGTACTAATAATGCCAACAGTTTACTATATTGACGACGGCCATAGAGAGAGAAAAGTATAGAAGTAGTCAAAAAAGAGAAGCCGTATGATACCGCAAACATTAAGGTTCGCTGCGCTGATATGACTCAAATAATCGAAGAAGTCCTCGGGTGCTCCGGGAAAGTGACGTCTTCAAGAGAAAAAAGGTATGCATGCAGTGGGCAGCAGCACAAGCAGCAAACACAGCACAAGCTAAAAGAGCAGAAATAATAGAAAGAAGCACAAGATCAAGCAGATGCAGCGAAAGGTAATGGGGCATGTCTATATGCAAGAACAAGAGCGTACATTCTTCATATATACCGTTATACATACCTACATACACACATACAGTCAGACACGAATATACGCTTATAGACATACATAGAGATACACACACACAAATGGAGATACACATATACGGACACACACACACACACACACACACACACATACACACATATACACACATATACACACACAGACATATGCAGATACATACATACATAACGACGCACACACACACAGGAATATACACACATACAAACACGCATGCATATATATATATATATATGCAAATACATACATACATGACGACATATACACACACAGAGGGATATACGCACGTACAAGCAAGCACGCATATATATACTAACACAAACACATACACACACAAACCAGCAGCACCAGCACCGGCAACAGCACCACCAGCAACAGAAGCAGCCGCATCAGCAACAACACCAGCAGCACCTGCAACAAACCCGGCACCAGCAACAGCACCGCGCCAGCACAACAGCACCAGCATCAGCAGTAACAGCAACCGCACTAGCACCAACAACAGCAGCATGCGTGCATCAACATCAACACAAGTAGAAGCAGCCTCTCAGCCATGAGGGAGGTTAAAGCCTTTCACCATGCAGTGGTTGGTAGTGATAATATTATTACTTAATAGACCACCGCCGAAGAGAAGCACCACCACCACTGCAGACAACTCAACAGGCACGTAGCAACGCCAATAGCACTAACGATAGCACCAGCAGCAACACGGCAGCACCAGCAGCAACAACACGGCAGCAGCAGCAGCAGAATCACCACTGCAGCAGAGGCAGCGATAGTAGCAACATTATATTGGCAGTAGTACCGGCGGCAGCAAGATGAAAAGCAGCAGATATATAGCATACACGTGCAGATATTACAGATAGTAGATGAGTCAGAGAGAACAGCAGCAGGCGATTTTCTTCCCGTTGTACCTGAAGAATTTCATATGCTCTTCATTGAAAGACATAGAGAGTAAAAAGTCGACCATTTGCTTGACACCTGCCATGACCGCAAATTCACCATGGAAGGGAGCTTTACGAAAGAAAGCCTCAAATACAGCATTCTGGTTATGCTTGTTTTCTTTCCAGTTAGCGTAGAGCATGGCTAGTTCATACCAGTCGACGAGCATTAATGACGGACACGACTGGCACAGAAGCCTTTTCTTCCCACCCTCTTCTTCTTCTTCCTCTGCTGCTGCTGTTGCTGCAGTTGGTGTTGTTGCTTTCGCTGATGCTGCTAGGGCTACTCTTTTTTGCGGACCTCTTGCTCCATCTTCGGAGAACATGTCCGGATGCTCTGTCGCCATCGTGGTTGTCACTTTCTGTGTGCCTCGCCCTCGTTTCCCTCTCCCTCCAACTCTTTCTTCTTCATCCGCGTCTATTACTACTACTTCTGGCTCGCCGTTCTCCTCTTCCTCATGCATCGTAGTGTTCTCCTGTGCAGTATGGTCCTTATTCCCTACTATGCACGCGCCACCGCGCTGTGATGAGCTGTGACAGCCAGACGCCTGCTCCAACATACCTTCGCAGCAGGGTGAGCTGTCAGTTGCGTTAGTACTACTCCCCCTCTGCATTACCACCACCACCGCCACCCATCGCATGACTCCCTCCACACTTTCTCTTCAATGCTCCTTGCTGTCCTTTCATTGTATCCCGCATAGGAACTACAGTTTGAGACTCCTTGTCCTGCTACTGCTGTTATAAAGACGCAGATTTCTTTGTCAACATCTTCCCCTGCTGCGTCTGCATGAGAAAAAGGCTCAGATGACTTATATGGCTGCTGCTGAGGCTTCGACGTCACCTAGACCCAAGGTTATACTATAACTACTGTCGCTACGGCTCTTGTTGCTTATGATGCTCGTGAAATTGCTTATGGCGCTCTTCCTGTTTCCTGTGCTGCCGTTGCCGCAACTAACGCCGCTGCTTTTGCTGTTGCTGCTGGTGCTGCTGTTGCTGTTCCTTGCGATGTCGTTGCTGTCGTCGCCGTTGTTGCTGCTGTTGCTGTTGCTAGAACTACTACTTGTGCTGTTGTGGCTCGGGGGTGGCAACTCTTCTGCTACAGTTATCACTCCTGCTGTTGTTGCTGCTGGTTGTGTTAATGGTGATGCTGCTGCTGTTGAATTGGGAAGAATATCTCTCTCTTCAGAATCCTATCACACAAACGTTTGAGCCTTCAGTATCTCCACGCAAAACCACACATGAAAAAAGCTCAACTTTCATTGTTCCTCGAAGGGGCAGTGATTAACACGAGGGAGTCTTGAAACAGCTAGCTAGCGTTAATACGTATATGCTGCTGCGTCCTGCTGCAGAGGAGTACTAGCCACATCTACTATTACTCCTACCAGTAGTAGTTATGTTACCAGTACCACTCCATATCCACCACGAGCTGCAGTAGTAGTATTTATAATCGCAGCAGCAGTAGTAGTAGTATCAACAGTAATAGTAGCGGCAGTAGGACTTAGAGCGGTACGGCCAGAGGGAAGCCAGGCCTCGTAGCAAACAAAATTTGTGATCATACAAACGTTTAGACTTTTACGTTGGGTGGCAGAAAAACATCTGTTATGTGAAACAATATATACGTGTGTATGTAACTAGGAATCTCGCCACACCTCATGCGTTGCATAGAGTTCACGTGGGAATATACGAAGATGTGCAAAGAAGACTGCATGTAGAATGAGATAACACGTATACATGTTATATATATATATATATATATCCGTGTATGTTACAAGGATCCGAAGAGGCTTGCCATCGATATGTGCATACGGCGATTGCATGACAATTCAGTAGAAGCAGCAGGAGCAGTCTCTCCTCCTCCTCCTGCAGAATAGACACGCATGCACCTGGGCTGCACTATTTTCTTACACAAACGAAGAGTATAAACACAAACGCCACAGACACATGTATAGACATATAGATCTACATATATAGAGAGAGAGATATATATAGAAATATATATACATATATATATGTATTTGTATGTGTAAACATACATATGTATGCGCATATACAAATGGATATACATGTAAGTACAGTTCAAGACAAATGAGATATATATATATTTAGATAAATATACCCATATATACATGCACATACTTGTAATCTCCATGGATACGGGGACTGTGAAGTGCCTTATAGGCAAATAAGGGTTCTGCAGTTGCCACGGAATTAGCAACCGCACGCAGGAGGAACGGGGAAATCCTTCTTATTGGCGAATTGAAAAGAAGAAAGAAAAAAACGCAGGTAGCAGGTCAACGAGAATACGAACGAGAAATGAGTGGCCTAATGTAGTTCTTATTTGCAGCTATAGCAGGACACAAATTTGAAGAGGACACGACGATATCAAAGCAGTGTCACGCTGTTTCTTCGTGAGCTGCTGCTACACTAGTGAAGAGATCCTGTGAAAGGCAAACTTTTTTTCACAAAAATGACAGTGTGAAGCACCCACAGATATCACAATACAAAGAAAAGTTGCACGCAGTTTAGTGCTGTGATATTAGCACAAGTACAGAAACAAAAAACCAGTAGTAATGACTGTGCAGACACGTTTGAGACAAGATAGAGAGAGACAAAGAAACGACAGATAGAATCACAGCTGGGTAAAAGTAGTGGCGTAGAGACTATAGACACGCACACGCTCTCTCGAGAGAATTACCAAGGAGAGAGAAAGCATGAGCGTACTTATGGAGCACTTGTGAGAGGTAGACACAAGCAGACACACACGTGAGATATATAGAGTATGAGAGAGGAGGTTGGGGGCAGTAAAAATTTAAAACACATAATTTTCAACACAGGGAGGTAAAGATATCGACAACTTACTGGCAGCAGTTACGTATCGCGCACATTCGTGAGGCAGGTAGAGAAAAGAGAGGGGATTTCGCCGGCGGTGAGTACCTAGAACAGACCAGTGCAAATACAGAGAAGAAGAGAGATAAAGAGAGGTTGATGGCAATTAGGTCATCTGAAACGGTACTGAGGAAGGAGACACACAGAGAGAGAAACAAAACAGGAAGTTGCTCGCATTAAAGACATTTAACATTAATGATAATGCAAGTTAGAAAAGAAAAGATAGTGGGAATTTGCTGCTGGTAGCAGTCGCTTCATGAAACTTGTGAGTGAGACACAAAGAAGAAAATTTAAAGAGAGGTGAAACGTCGCTGATAGAAGGTGAAAAATAGAGTCGCTAGACACGCGAGGAAAGGAAGAAAATCGCAGGCAGGGACGATCAGACAAACTCGTGGGAAAGATAAAAAGAGAGAGACAGACAGAGTAAAAACAAGAAGGAGGCAAAAGGTGCCGGTCAAAATGACTCTGCAAGCCAGTTGGGCGACAGACAGATTGGGGCTGGAGGGCAACCACTGCAAGCAGAGATGAGTCAACACGGTATTTTCGGAGGAGGTGGGGAAAGTGAAAAATTCCTGATATAAGTGAATAGACACACCAGCAAGAGATATAGATCGAGAAAAAGTGAAACATCAACATAGAAAGAATACTTGGGAGAACCAATACAAAACATGCAGCTGTAGCACGGCGACAGGAATGAGGGGAGTCACCGGTAGAAATGACTGTACCACGCAAGAGTGAACCAGACAGAGCGGTAGAAACAGAGTAGAAACAGAAAGAAAGAGGTTGCCGGGAAAGGAATGACCTAAAATTTTCGTCAGGCAAACAGGAAAAAAATGAGAGTAGTTTCATAGAGGAGCTGATAATGAAAGTGACCTCACATGCGGTAACGATGGGACACAGCGAGAGAAAGAGTGGCTACCCGTTCGAATCGTCCTCACCCTGATAGATAATAAGCATGCATATGTGTGCTTATCCATAAAAGTAGACAGACTACATATATAAAATATATGAAGCATATATATAGATACTTGTGCATACATGTGTGTATATGAATGTAGCACCGGCAGGTAAGTATGCATTGGGGGGTGTGTGGATGTGTATTGAGATAAAGCAAACCCTCTGTAGGAGGCTCTGTGCTTGTGTACGTGTGTTGGAAGGGTGTGCACGTACACTTGAGTGAACTGTTCGACATGTTTTCAGAATTCTGAAGATATAGTGGCTAGCTGCAGTGTTAACGTGTGTACGTACTCCCGAAGAGGTTGTTCACCCCGTATGAGAGGTGACGAATGAGAGTTTTTCGCTAGCTGCAGTCTCGATGGCAGAAGAATACGCCGAGAGGAGTCCATAGTCCACCACATCCGCGAAAGCGCACATAACTTCAATCAGCGTACTCTACAAGTCACTTTCAGCTGCTCTGGGTGTCACTGAAAGTTTTTCGTCAGAATTTGTGCACAGAGGTGAATGAATGAAGTCGTCGTAACTTAAGAGATTTAGCCTGAACATTTGTAGTCGGAGTACGAGTAATACCAGCAAAGCCGCACACGCAAAAAGCGAGGGGCACACAATTTAATAAGACTTTCCTCTCACCCACCACACATTCGTAGGAAAAAACAGGACGGCACAAACAACACACAGAAAGATTGCAGAAGTCAGGCCATATTTCCCTGACTGAAACAGTTCTTCTCTTGTTGATTTGAGTGTTCTGAAATCGCATACAGTGCGTTCTACAAATAGCTTGGCCTTCCTAGGCAAAGAAAGATATTGAATTCTCTCGCTGTTTGTACTACTAATCCCACTCTCCTACCGCTACCACTAGAATCGTAGCGCGTGCTACTGCTGCCTACCTTGCGCAGGCCTTACACATTCAACAAATGTACATGTTCCATCACTACCAGTACTACTACTTGAGCTCTTACTACTGCTACCACTACTCTTAAAACAAGGAATTTTCTCATGAGGACAACCACTACTATCATGATGCATCCACAATCACCAACTCTACTACTGTTACTACCAGGGCGACGACCACAACTACCACTGCTGCTACTCTTACTATCACTATTATTATTACTACTACTATATTACTAGTACTATTTCCAATACTACTACTATACCACAGCTAAAACAACTAAAGTATACGGGCTGGTTGTCAGCACAGCAGTACATACCCGGCTAGTACCATTGCTACTAGTACTTATGAGACTATTATTAATTCTCTACAACATTCCTCGTCAGCACCATTACTACTACTACTACTTCTCGGGCACTACTACCTACTACTAGTACTACTGGTGTTGCGACGAGCATTTCTCTGTACTACCACTACTACTACTACTATCGTCACTCTATCATTACTACAAAACACTGCTCTCGCTACGGCTACAGCATACAAAAACACTTGCAGTTGAGGAACTGAAGGTTATCACACACAAAGATATACAGTGTGTGGTATTGTGTATTCTCATCATTAACTATAATGGTTTTTTCCTTAGGGTCACTATTACTGCAACAACTGCTGCTATTGCTACTGCTCCTCCTCGCCAGGAAACAATCGTGTACAACAAGGACACTCACAACATAAAATGGTGAGATGCTGGAAACTTCATAAATACACCGTATGAAATACTGTTATCAAGCACAACACACGTACACTCACAGTCACTATACCCTTTCTCCTGGTGCTCCTAGTGCTACTGCCATTGCTAACCGTTTGTGCAATGTGTAGTATACCACATTTGCTGTATAATATATGTTTTGCGTGGACAAGTATACTGTGCATTACAATCTGTACTACACACTCACTATACGCTTCATGCTTCTCGACTCCTGCTACAAAGACCCTCGTAGTATACCACCTGGAGTTCATATATTATCTGTGTGCTGGGGAACAATGCAAGCCACATATTCATCAGCATTACGTACGCACTGTGTTAGACCGCCACAACTTACAACTAACAAACATGCACACACACAACCAAATAGAGCACTCACAACAAAAGTAGACGACAACTGACGCCGCCTACAACTGACTCTTTTATTGTCATCATTGTCATGGGCACATACATATTCTATGACAACTCTGAGATACACGCACAAATATATTATGTCTCTGGCATTTGTGGCTGCCCACGCCCTATATGCCCACGTACAATTGTTCTCCTCCTTGTGGTTTTCACGCCGTGACAGGCGGTGCTCACGAGTGGTGGAGGGTGAGCTTGGCTTACTCTTTTTTATGTTTACGGGCGCACACACTACATGGAAATTGCCGTCGCTTACACTTACTCTTTTGAAAGACGCACACGCACACATACAGAGTGGAATCTCGAAGTCGGGACACGTAGAATAAGCGTGCCTTCTATATATATCCGAAGCTTCGTTAGCAAAAATTTATATACCTGATATTGGGAACGCCTCAACGCTGCGGTCTGCTGTTCGTTGGGCTGCTGTTGCTACTATGTAGTAGGTTTCAGGTGTTGCTGCAGCTTGCTAACCTGCTGTTGCTGCTGCAGCTACTCTCTAGACTGGTGCTGCTGTTGCTGCTGTTAGTGCCGATGTTCACTGTGCTACTGCTGCTGGGGCTACTACAGTACCTACGTTGTTACTGTACTACTAAAGTACCTACGCTGCTGCTGTGCTACTACAATACTTGCGCTGCTGCTGTTGCAGCTGCTCGCCCGGCTTCTGTTGCTCGGGCTGTGCTACTGCTTACTTTTCCGCTGCCGGTGCTACTGGTACTAGTTGGACAGAGGCTAAAACTCATGCAATTCGTAGGTTGCTCCTGCTACGTTCGTAGGCTGTTGCTATCGGTGCTGTAGCTCATGCTGCTGCTGTTACCTCGCCGCTGTTGCGGACCGTCCTTGCGCTCTGTTGTTGGCGTTTCGAGGGGTATACTACTACGGGTGTACTACTACTACCACTACTCCCGCGGTCGCTCCCCTGTACCTGTCTAGCTAGCGTACTCGCTATTGGTGGTTACCACTCTGAACAGTGCAGTTCTCCAGAGAGGCTGCTGCCGCCGCTCTACTGCTCCCACCTTGTAATTCAACATACCCACGCACTGCTGCTGCTTTTGTTGCTGCACACACACACACATACACATACATATATTCATGCAGATATGGAATATGCTTTATGCATTTGAGCATTACGTTGAGTAGAAGTAGTAGTATTAGTAGTAATATTAGTAGGCAGACAAATACGCATATGCGCGCACCACTACGATCATCCTACTATACTACCGTTCTAAGAAGGGAACTCGATGACGCTGTGAAGCGTGCAGTATACCTATTATCATAGCGGCATGTGCGGGTCCGAAGGAAGGAAGAAGAAGAAAAAAGCACCTTCTGGAGTCTTTTCCGCCTTTTTTTTCGAGTGCACATTATATTTTATTTGTTGTAGCTCTTTCTTTCCTGGTCTCTGTGAGGTGTACAGGCAGGTGCGGTGCTCTTTATCAAACAGGAGTATTATATCTCTTTTTTTGAGGCCGTCCTGTCATACACGCGTCTACCGAAGCAAAGAGGAATGTGAAATTGAGGGCCAGAGCATGTCTGTTATGTGACCTCATGCCCTTCTCTTTTTTTCGCACAATCTGCAAAAACATTCATATTTCAATCTTTCTCTATTTCTCCCTCGTTTTCACTACCTCTTCTCTTTTTCAATCGCTAGTCGTGAGATATGCGCCCCCCCACGCGCGCAAGCCCTCCTCCCCTTCCCCCTCCCATCCACGACTACAGCGTATGCTTACTCACTCACACACTGATGACACTACTACCGAAGGAGCCGCGGAAGTAAATATTCGTCTTCACCGTTTTTGCTATACGAGTTGCTGCAAACCCTCAGAAACATTTGTACGCGGCGTATTGAGCTTTGCTTCCTCGCGTATATTCATGCTGCTCGGGCGTGAGTGCTTGTCCTCTAGTATTCACGTGGACTGCAGACCCACTCTTCATACTGCAGGTGGTAGGGTCTCCCTGTGTTTAATAGGTAAGTTTCAATGTCCATATTTGTGGTTGTGTTGTCTCTCTCTTCTCCATGCCTATCACAACTATATATGCATAATACTACTGAGTAATATTTCTTCTTGTCTCGACGCAGCACTTAAGCAGTCTTTACTGTTGCGTCGCAGCCTTAGCCACACCTGCGTATATAGTTATGCCTCTTGTGACCTCCAGACATATATCTACCATGTGCCAGGGATGTGTCTATCATATATCTGTTGCAGCACTGAACTAGAGTAGTCCTCCTTTTTCTGCGCTCTGTCTACTTCTTTTACCACCCCCGGTGGTCGTCACAACCACTCATATAGTATGCTCCTCTTTCCTCGTAGACTGTATATATGTACATGTATATATTATATGTATATGTGTATATGTATTAGCGTCAGCAGCTGCGTGACGACACACCTGGCGAAGCACGCCTCACCATGTCTTCCTCAAGTCGCCTTATACATGTACACTATGTTACTTTCACCTCCTGCATGACTGCACGAGTACTTGCAGGCTCTGACTGCAAATATATATTATCTGCATATATGTCCCAACTCTTAGTGTGTTTGTACGCTAACTAACAAAGGGCATACTCTCTCCCTCTCTCTCCTCCTCCTTCTTTTCTCCCTATTCCTTTCCTCCATCAAATATATTTGTAGACGCACTGTGAAGTTAAGATCCACCTCTATCGAGACCATTTCTCTTGAGTACTCATGGCCGTATGCAGAGAGATACCCTGCGTCTCTTCTAAGGATACTTTACATACTTGTAGGCGTTCTCCCTACAAATACCTGCTGAACGCGCCTGCCACGACTCAGTCTACATGTGTAACCTGCAAGCTCTCGTTGCATACATTTATTTTTAGTGTTTGCAACGAAGGCTTTATGACTACGTACAGGCCTTGTCCGTAAGGCTTCATAAAACCGTGTTTGCTGTACAAACGGGCTCTCTTTCTAAACATGTTTACTTCGGGTTTTCACAATATGTTGTTACGAGTCTAACTTTTACACTCTCTCAATATATGTATTTTGTATGTTTGTCAAGAAGAGCTTTCTAGACGACATGTAAGAGGCTCTAACTGTAATTATACTATCTACTTTCTTTTGTAAGTACCGCTGAAGTCTTTTCTGTTCACTCGCACTAGATTATTGCAGCCCGTCAGAAGTACACAGCATCCTGGTGTGCCACAATATACATCATCCGCCATGTTCTTAGAGCTCTACATTTTATGTTGTCTTTCTTGTATATAGAACTTTACAATATGTATTGTCGCCCATCTACTCAAACTCTCATACAATAAATATTGTCTCATACGTACGTACAGCTTTACTTTGAAATATATGTTGCCTCCCAACAGTGTGCGTTTCATAGTATAGGTTGTCTCCGATTTATTTGAGCTTCTCATTATATACTGTCTCTCGTTTATTTACAACTCCACAGTATGTATTGCCATATACACAGAGCACCAGATTATATATTGTCCTTAATGTATGACGTAGAGCTTCACAACATATATTGTCTCCGGTGTGCATAGAGCTTCACAGTACACATACTGTCGCCCATGTACATGGAGCTTTACGATATAAAATCTCGTCTCATATGTAATGAGAGCTAGACTTTAATACATATATGTTGCCTCCCACTACTAAAACCTTCACAGTATATATTGTATCTGATGCATCTAGACGCTCAAAATATGTATATGTACATATGTTGCCTCTCACTACTAAAACCTTTACAGTATATATTGTCTTCAAGGTATCTAGCTACTCACAATATATATTGTGTCTCATGTATTTGGAGCCTCACAATATATACTGAATCTTATGTTTTCAAAGCTTCACAGTATATATTGTCTCACATGTACATAGAGCTGTACTTAGTGATATGTGTTCTGCCTCTCACCAATAAAACGTCTACAGTATATATTGTCTCCGATGTATTTGGAGCTTCACAGTAGATATCGTCTCCCATATACCTGTAGCTTCTCAATATGTAGTGTCTCCTGTGAACTTAACTATATGTATACTGCCACGACCTTCGTTATACTCCTTGCTAACTATTCGTTACAGGCTTCCCCAGCGAAGACGTATAAACTTGTTGACACTTCCGCTTATACGCAAAGGGTACTTGTGTGTACGTAACTCCTCCGTGACAGCGCTACTGAAGTATTTGTACGGCCCCCATGTTTTTTCTGTTGCGGTGCTGCAGAGACATATGCTGCTGATCACATAAGAACTACTAGTGCTACTACTATTCAAGCAGCACGGCAGCAGTAGCCCCTCCATATATACATAAGTCATATGATACAACACACGGTGACCCACCCCACACATTTACATCAAGAAGAGACACGATGAAAGGGAGAGAGAAACGCTCTTACTGGCGTAACAGAGTACTACATTTGTAAAAACGAAATCTCCTTCAACGCTGCCACCACGGGCAGCAGCCGCAAGGGTTGCAATGTATGTAGGGTAGCTACAACTCTAGTTCTGTATGTGAGGCAGCTGCTGTGAGGCAGCAGCAACACTAGTAATGTGTGTAGGTCAGCAGCAGCTGCGGCATCAACACTAGTAATGTGTGGGGGGCACCAGCAGCAGCAGCACTAGGAATATGTGTGTGTGTGGGGGGGGGTGGGGGAAAGCCGTGGCAGCAGCAACACTAGCATTGTGTTAGAGTAAGAGAAGGAGACGGTAGCTCTAGGTGAGAAAGAAGCAGCAGCAGCAGTAGTAGTAGTATGTGTCAGAAGGCGATACGATTAGTAGCTAGCAGCCCACAGCAGTAGCAGCATTAGCAGTAGCAGCCGCTGTAGCAACATCAGCAGCAATAGTAGCAGCAGCAGCAGGCGCAGCAGCAGCAGGCGCAATACCACTGCCACCAGCACTAGCACTCGCAGCAGTAGTAGTAGCAAACACATGAGTAACAACGGCAGCAACGACGGCAACAGCAACAACTGCAGCGGGGACACTCGAATTAGCAGCACTAGCGGCGGTAGCCTTGCTGCTTAAGAAGAAAAGCATGATGATACCAGTAGCAACTGCAACAGCAGCAGCGGCTGTGACAGTTGTACAACAGCATGTATTTAACAGAAAACATAGTAGAAGCGGGACGAGCGAGCAGCACTGAAGCGTACGTATATAACCATGGCAGCGTCTAACCCCACAAGCCATCCTACTGTAGATTACAGCATCGTGCTCTAAAGGTAATAATACAGAAAGGGTGCAGTATACATAATAACAAGCGCTTGTGATATGGTAGAAGGTAATCATATACAACGCAGCAGTTCTTCATTTCAGCAACAGTCCATACCGAGGCTCCTACACATTTTCAGGTGCTTGGATAGTCATATAAACAATCTTATTCCCTCATAAATCAAATGCTCAAGTAACAACGAACAGACGATTATGATATACTACCAGCAGTACGTATTAGCCCCACACACCCAAAAAAACAAGTAGTAGTGATATAGCTACAAAACGAGAGCGACGATACTTCCTATGACCGTGGTTTCATCATGCAGCATAATGAACAGGCTCCTATTCAACCTGCCCACCACCACCACGACCACACCAGCAGTAGTAGTAGTGGCACTACTAGCAGCAACAATATTGACGCTATTAAGGGGGGTGGTAGCAGCAGTATGAGTAGCACACATATACAGAGTGATATAAACAACAGCAGCAGCAATAGCAGCGGGAATAGAAATAGTAGTGGTAGTAGTAGTAGTAATAGTAGTAGTTGTATTAGTAAGCAAGAGAGCTGCAATCTACCTAGTGACCCACCGTCCCAAGATGGCAGCAACAACAGCAGCAGGAGCATTCCCGACAACAGCACCAGCGGTAGCGTACATAACAATTATAACGACAGCAGCAAGAGTACACCCAATGCAAACAGTAGCAGCGGTATAGATAACAGCAGAAGAAGAAGCAGCAATAGCAGTGGCAGCAGCAGTGGCAACGTACAGGACGACAACACCAGCAGCAGTGAACAGTGCAGAGGCAACAACAACAGCAACCTTAGCAGAAGTAGTAATGAGGGTACTACAAGCGGCAGCAGCAGCAGTAGTAGTGATGGTAGTAGTAGTAGTAGCAACATAAACGTAGACAGCATGTCAGTGGAGGATGGAGAGTGGCAAGTTGATATTGAAACGCAGTTGCTCTACAACCCTGTGGAGCAGGTGTATTTTGATCCCGTGTCTCAGCAGCTGCTCTTGCCAGAAGATGTAGCAGCAGCCCTTGCAGCAGCAACAGCAGCAAAAACTACGGCAACTGCAGCAGGAGGGCTGACGACGAACAGTAGTAGCGACAGTGGCAGTGATAATAGTAGTAGTAGTAGTATTACTTCGAGAAGCGTCATTCAGAGCATTCGTGAGAATGCAAATCAGCAGCAGGAGGAGGAGCAGCAACAGCAGCAGCGTGTGCAGGTCCTGCGTGACTATGGAGGAGAGAACACGTTGCCACTAGCACCACTTGTAACACAAGCAGAAGGAGACGACGCAGAAGAAGAGGAAGAAGAAAATGAGGAGGAACAAGAAAAAGAAGAGGAGGATTTCGAACTTGATCTTGAAGTCGACTTGAAGGCAGGTACCGCAGAGGCGAAGGTAATTATTGTATTCGGCAACATACGTACGTGTGTATGTCTCTAGATACGTCTGCTTATTTTTACGTGCCAGCATACACGTGTACACAGAAACCATTCATATATATATAGAGAGAGAGAAAGACAGAGAGATACCCCCACACACACACACACACACATGCACATACATTCATACACACCAACGTGGGCTTTTAACTTTTCCAAGTAGAGATGCCTGTATACACGGAAATGTATGTAGAGTTACATTCACACCCGCACACACGTAAACACCGTGCACGCTCCGTCCTACTTCCATACAGAATTCCACCCATGTACACATATATACGTATACATAGTTCCACGAAATGCACACATACATACACATATTTATACATACATACATACGTAGAAGTACACTCTGGCCCACATATATAAGTATATCTGCATGTATGCACAGAGACCTGTAATACTACATATACACCAACGCATATTCATACGTACGTACGCTCAGGCCTCCAACCATATCTACATACGGATGCACGCACCGAATTGTATGTAGTCCCGTACACATGCAGACATCCATACGTTTATGCATGCGTGTACGATTAGTGCGCCCTCCAGTGTAACTGAAGTAGTGCGGCACTTCACAGTAAAAAGATGGAAAGAGAGAGAGAGAGAGAGCAAGGAAGGAGGGAAGACGGGGAAAGAGAGGAGGGACCAAACGAGCGGCAGAGAAGTGGAAAAGGAGTCATATCACGCACGGACAGAGAGAAACAGAGAGACCAAGGGAAGAAACAAAAGGGAAGAGCTTTCTGCAGAGTTGCTTTAAAGGGAGAAAGAAAGAGGAGGACAGAGGAAGAGAAAACAGAAGGAGGGCGTTTCTAAGGGTGGCTCTAGAGAGAGAGTGAAAGAAAGAAAAATGAATGCAGGGGTTTTTTTCACATTTGCTGCGAAAAGGGAGAACAGCAGTGAACGAAAAATAAAAGGGTAGACGTTTTTCTCTCCACAACGCGCCTACATATACATGGCCGCAATAGTAAGAATCTCGAGGCAGCAGCATGAGGAGAGGAGGCCTTTTGTGCGAGAGTGTCGAACAGGAATTTTCTGTGCGCTTCTTGTCTCTATGAACGTGTATGGTAGCAGCTCTCCTCACGTTTTTCATGGAGTACTGGGTGTCTATGCTTGTGTGTGCGCGCGCGCATGCATAGGCCTATGTGTGCATGCATTCATGCATATATATATGTGATATGCCGGTGAGGGCATGCATACATGCCACTGTTTGTGCACGTGCTTGCACGGGCCTGTGTGCATATGCTTGTGTGTGCATGCATGTGCGCATGTCCACTATCCGGGCCAAAGTGTGGTGAGGGGTAGCGCATGTCTCTCTGCATGCGTTTAGTAGAAAGTATGTTTTTGTATGTATCTGGTGTTCATGCATGTGTGCTAACCTGCATGCTCGCATACTTGAGTATGTGGTGGCTATTCCAAGCCTGTGTGTGCATGCATGGGTGCAGGAGCACTCTTCTTAGTGTCAGTGTTGTTTGGTGTTAATGCGTTTGGGCCTGCATGCATGCATGACCTCCACCCTTTTATGCGAGCGCTGGAGTCTACAGACCTGGGTGTGTGCATGCACGGGTGTATGACCACTACCTGCGCGTGAGTGTGTGATGTGCATGCATGCACACGCATGCAAGCCACTCTCTTGTGGGGATGAACGTCGGTCTTGTCGACTTGCTTGTGCTTGCATGCACACACACATATGTACACATATGTAGCAACTAAGGGCCGGCCTATGCGCATGCATGCATGAACACTCTCTTGCGTATGTTTTAGCGTTGGCTCGTACGTGCGGTTAGGCAGGGACCACGACACAGCAGCGACCGTACGATGACAAGCAGCACCAGCCGCAACAGTAGTAGTAGTAATAGTAAGAGCATCAACACCATTTTCATGCTTCCCCAACATACAAGCACTCTCTTTACATATATATATATATATGTATATATATATGTATGTGTGTGATTATGCTATCCCAATACATAATAACTTTAAACATGCATATACACATACCAGTATGCGTTGCATGTGTCGTGTGTGTGTGTGTTATGTATGTGATTCTGCGTATGAGACGATATTGTTTGTGTGCGTCTGTATGTACGAGTGTATGTGTGAGTGTGTGTAAGGGAGAGATAGTGCACAGGTGTATGTGTGTTTTGATATGTGTGAATGTGTGTAAGAGGGGAAGATAGTGTATGGATGTATGTGTCTTTGAGAGAGACAGTGCACGTGTATGTGTGTGGGTGTGTGTGCTTATATATATATAACACAAAGACCATGTATGTGTGTATGTGTGTTTTTGTGTATGTGTATGCGTTTATGTGTAGTGCGTATTCAGGGCATAGCAGTAATAGTGTATGTGTGTGTATTCGAGAGAAACAGTACAGGTGCAGGTGTATGTGTGTGTGTATGATATACTTATAAATACGAAAATGACCCTGTATATATGTGTATGTGTGTTTTTATGTAGTGCATGTGCGTATGTATATATGTGTATGTATGTATATGTATGTAAACGTAAGTACGTATAGGTCTGTATCTATGTACGTGTGCGTGTGTATATGTGCATGTGTGTATATGTGTGTGTATGTCTGTTCAAAGCACAGCATTAGCAGTGTATATGTACACCTGTATTCAAGGGAGACAGTAGATGTGTATGC
>NW_026700885.1:0-100645 GCF_030435755.1 Ochotona princeps | reverse complement strand
TGAATGTGGAGTTGGTGGCATGTGAAACACGCATGTGGAGCATTCGTTTGTGTGGGATGCTCTACCAGGTTCATTCCTAGATAATGCACTCAAAGGGCACTAAGCATAGAGTGTGAAAACTGAGTTTCCTTGAGAGCTGCTTGGAAGCCTGATGGTGTGTGAAGTTAGTGAGCCAAATGGAGTTGTTCTCCCACAAGAACCACTCGGCTGATCCTTCTTCAATATGCTCTTCACCAACATGCAGTGTTTCCTTGATTGAATTAGCTCTCACAACAATATTTGCGTCTAGAGCCTTTGCATTGAGGGCTATCTGAAAACGGCTGTGGCGCTGAAGTTGCCTGAGAATGTGGAGTTGGTGGCATGTGAAACCCGCATGTGGAGCATTCGTTTGTGTGGGATGCTCTACCAGGTTCATTCCTAGATAATGCACTCAAAGGGCACTAAGCATAGAGTGTGAAAACTGAGTTTCCTTGAGAGCTGCTTGGAAGCCTGATGGTGTGTGAAGTTAGTGAGCCAAATGGAGTTGTTCTCCCACAAGAATCACTCGGCTGATCCTTCTTCAATATGCCCTTCACCAACATGCAGTGTTTCCTTGATTGAATTGGCTCTCACACCAATATTTGCGTCTAGAACCTTTGCATTGAGGGCTATCTGAAAATGGCTGTGGCGCTGAAGTTGCCTGAGAATGTGGAGTTGGTGGCATGTGAAACCCGCATGTGGAGCATTTGTTTGTGTGGGATGCTCTACCAGGTTCATTACTAAATAATGCACTCAAAAGGCACTAAGCATAGAGTGTGAAAACTGAGTTTCCTTGAGAGCTGCTTGGAAGCCTGATGGTGTGTGAAGTTAGTGAGCCAAATGGAGTTGTTCTCCCACAAGAACCACTCGGCTGATCCTTCTTCAATATGCCCTTCACCAACATGCAGTGTTTCCTTGATTGAATTAGCTCTCACACCAATATTTGCGTCTAGAGCCTTTGCATTTGCAGGGCTATCTGAAAACGGCTGTGGCGCTGAAGTTGCCTGAGAATGTGGAGTTGGTGGCATGTGAAACCCGCATGTGGAGCATTCGTTTGTGTGGGATGCTCTACCAGGTTCATTCCTAGATAATGCACTCAAAGGGCACTAAGCATAGAGTGTGAAAACTGAGTTTCCTTGAGAGCTGCTTGGAAGCCTGATGGTGTGTGAAGTTAGTGAGCCAAATGGAGTTGTTCTCCCACAAGAACCACTCGGCTGATCCTTCTTCAATATGCCCTTCACCAACATGCAGTGTTTCCTTGATTGAATTAGCTCTCACACCAATATTTGCGTCTAGAGCCTTTGCATTGAGGGCTATCTGAAAACGGCTGTGGCACTGAAGTTGCCTGAGAATGTGGAGTTGGTGGCATGTGAAACCCGCATGTGGAGCATTCGTTTGTGTGGGATGCTCTACCAGGTTCATTCCTAGATAATGCACTCAAAGGGCACTAAGCATAGAGTGTGAAAACTGAGTTTCCTTGAGAGCTGCTTGGAAGCCTGATGGTGTGTGAAGTTAGTGAGCCAAATGGAGTTGTTCTCCCACAAGAATCACTCGGCTGATCCTTCTTCAATATGCTCTTCACCAACATGCAGTGTTTCCTTGATTGAATTAGCTCTCACACCAATATTTGCGTCTAGAGCCTTTGCATTGAGGGCTATCTGAAAACGGCTGTGGCGCTGAAGTTGCCTGTGAATGTGGAGTTGGTGGCATGTGAAACCCGCATGTGGAGCATTCGATTGTGTGGGATGCTCTACCAGGTTCATTCCTAGATAATGCACTCAAAGGGCACTAAGCATAGAGTGTGAAAACTGAGTTTCCTTGAGAGCTGCTTGGAAGCCTGATGGTGTGTGAAGTTAGTGAGCCAAATGGAGTTTTTCTCCCACAAGAACCACTCGGCTGATCCTTCTTCAATATGCCCTTCACCAACATGCAGTGTTTCCTTGATTGAATTAGCTCTCACACCAATATTTGTGTCTAGAGCCTTTGCATTGAGGGCTATCTGAAAATGGCTGTGGCGATAAAGTTGCCTGTGAATGTGGAGTTGGTGGCATGTGAAACCCGCATGTGGAGCATTCGTTTGTGTGGAATGCTCTAGCAGGTTCATTCCTAGATAATGCACTCAAAGGGCACTAAGCATAGAGTGTGAAAACTGAGTTTCCTTGAGAGCTGCTTGGAAGCCTGATGGTGTGTGAAGTTAGTGAGCCAAATGGAGTTGTTCTATCACAAGAACCACTCGGCTGATCCTTCTTTAATATGCCCTTCACCAACATGCAGTGTTTCCTTGATTGAATTAGCTCTCACACCAATATTTGCGTCTAGAGCCTTTGCATTGAGGGCTATCTGAAAACGGCTGTGGCGCTGAAGTTGCCTGAGAATGTGGAGTTGGTGGCATGTGAAACCCGCATGTGGAGCATTCGTTTGTGTGGGATGCTCTTCCAGCTTAATTTCAGTCCTAGGCACTCAAAAGGCACTAAGCATAGAGTGTGAAAACTGAGTTTCCTTGAGAGCTGCTTGGAAGCCTGATGGTGTGTGAAGTTAGTGAGCCAAATGGAGTTGTTCTCCCACAAGAACCACTCGGCTGATCCTTCTTCAATATGCCCTTCACCAACATGCAGTGTTTCCTTGATTGAATTAGCTCTCACACCAATATTTGCGTCTAGAGCCTTTGCATTGAGGGCTATCTGAAAACGGCTGTGGCGCTGAAGTTGCCTGTGAATGTGGAGTTGGTGGCTTGTGAAACCCGCATGTGGAGCATTCGTTTGTGTGGGATGCTCTACCAGGTTCATTCCTAGATAATGCACTCAAAGGGCACTAAGCATAGAGTGTGAAAACAGAGTTTCCTTGAGAGCTGCTTGGAAGCCTGATGGTGTGTGAAGTTAGTGAGCCAAATGGAGTTGTTCTCCCACAAGAACCACTCGGCTGATCCTTCTTCAATATGCCCTTCACCAACATGCAGTGTTTCCTTGATTGAATTAGCTCTCACACCAATATTTGCGTCTAGAGCCTTTGATTGAGGGCTATCTGAAAACGGCTGTGGCGCTGAAGTTGCCTGTGAATGTGGAGTTGGTGGCATGTGAAACCCGCATTTGGGCATTCGTTTGTGTGAGATGCTCTACTTGGTTCATTCCTAGATAATGCACTCAAAGGGCACTAAGCATAGAGTGTGAAAACTGAGTTTCCTTGAGAGCTGCTTGGAAGCCTGATGTTGTGTGAAGTTAGTGAGCCAAATGGAGTTGTTCTCCCACAAGAACCACTCGGCTGATCCTTCTTCAATATGCCCTTCACCAACATGCAGTGTTTCCTTGATTGAATTAGCTCTCACACCAATATTTGCGTCTAGAGCCTTTGCATTGAGGGCTATCTGAAAATGGCTGTGGCGCTGAAGTTGCCTGAGAATGTGGAGTTGGTGGCATGTAAAACCCGAATGTGGAGCATTCGTTTCTGTGGGATGCTCTACCAGCTTCATTTGAGTCCTAGGCACTCAAAGGACACTAAGCATAGAGTGTGAAAACTGAGTTTCCTTGAGAGCTGCTTGGAAGTCTGATGGTGTGTGAAGTTAGTGAGCCAAATGGAGTTGTTCTCCCACAAGAACCACTCGGCTGATCCTTCTTCAATATGCCCTTCACCAACATGCAGTGTTTCCTTAATTGAATTAGCTCTCATACCAATATTTGCGTCTAGAGCCTTTGCATTGAGGGCTATCTGAAAACGGCTGTGGCGCTGAAGTTGCCTGTGAATGTGGAGTTGGTGGCATGTGAAACCCGCATGTGGAGCATTCGTTTGTGTGGGATGCTCTACCAGGTTCATTCCTAGATAATGCACTCAAAGGGCACTAAGCATAGAGTGTGAAAACTGAGTTTCCTTGAGAGCTGCTTGGAAGCCTGATGGTGTGTGAAGTTAGTGAGCCAAATGGAGTTGTTCTCCCACAAGAACCACTCGGCTGATCCTTCTTCAATATGCCCTTCACCAACATGCAGTGTTTCCTTGATTGAATTAGCTCTCACACCAATATTTGCGTCTAGAGCCTTTGCATTGAGGGCTATCTGAAAACGGCTGTGGCGCTGAAGTTGCCTGTGAATGTGGAGTTGGTGGCATGTGAAACACGCATGTGGAGCATTCGTTTGTGTGGGATGCTCTACCAGGTTCATTCCTAGATAATGCACTCAAAGGGCACTAAGCATAGAGTGTGAAAACTGAGTTTCCTTGAGAGCTGCTTGGAAGCCTGATGGTGTGTGAAGTTAGTGAGCCAAATGGAGTTGTTCTCCCACAAGAACCACTCGGCTGATCCTTCTTCAATATGCTCTTCACCAACATGCAGTGTTTCCTTGATTGAATTAGCTCTCACAACAATATTTGCGTCTAGAGCCTTTGCATTGAGGGCTATCTGAAAACGGCTGTGGCGCTGAAGTTGCCTGAGAATGTGGAGTTGGTGGCATGTGAAACCCGCATGTGGAGCATTCGTTTGTGTGGGATGCTCTACCAGGTTCATTCCTAGATAATGCACTCAAAGGGCACTAAGCATAGAGTGTGAAAACTGAGTTTCCTTGAGAGCTGCTTGGAAGCCTGATGGTGTGTGAAGTTAGTGAGCCAAATGGAGTTGTTCTCCCACAAGAATCACTCGGCTGATCCTTCTTCAATATGCCCTTCACCAACATGCAGTGTTTCCTTGATTGAATTGGCTCTCACACCAATATTTGCGTCTAGAACCTTTGCATTGAGGGCTATCTGAAAATGGCTGTGGCGCTGAAGTTGCCTGAGAATGTGGAGTTGGTGGCATGTGAAACCCGCATGTGGAGCATTTGTTTGTGTGGGATGCTCTACCAGGTTCATTACTAAATAATGCACTCAAAAGGCACTAAGCATAGAGTGTGAAAACTGAGTTTCCTTGAGAGCTGCTTGGAAGCCTGATGGTGTGTGAAGTTAGTGAGCCAAATGGAGTTGTTCTCCCACAAGAACCACTCGGCTGATCCTTCTTCAATATGCCCTTCACCAACATGCAGTGTTTCCTTGATTGAATTAGCTCTCACACCAATATTTGCGTCTAGAGCCTTTGCATTGAGGGCTATCTGAAAACGGCTGTGGCGCTGAAGTTGCCTGAGAATGTGGAGTTGGTGGCATGTGAAACCCGCATGTGGAGCATTCGTTTGTGTGGGATGCTCTACCAGGTTCATTCCTAGATAATGCACTCAAAGGGCACTAAGCATAGAGTGTGAAAACTGAGTTTCCTTGAGAGCTGCTTGGAAGCCTGATGGTGTGTGAAGTTAGTGAGCCAAATGGAGTTGTTCTCCCACAAGAACCACTCGGCTGATCCTTCTTCAATATGCCCTTCACCAACATGCAGTGTTTCCTTGATTGAATTAGCTCTCACACCAATATTTGCGTCTAGAGCCTTTGCATTGAGGGCTATCTGAAAACGGCTGTGGCACTGAAGTTGCCTGAGAATGTGGAGTTGGTGGCATGTGAAACCCGCATGTGGAGCATTCGTTTGTGTGGGATGCTCTACCAGGTTCATTCCTAGATAATGCACTCAAAGGGCACTAAGCATAGAGTGTGAAAACTGAGTTTCCTTGAGAGCTGCTTGGAAGCCTGATGGTGTGTGAAGTTAGTGAGCCAAATGGAGTTGTTCTCCCACAAGAATCACTCGGCTGATCCTTCTTCAATATGCTCTTCACCAACATGCAGTGTTTCCTTGATTGAATTAGCTCTCACACCAATATTTGCGTCTAGAGCCTTTGCATTGAGGGCTATCTGAAAACGGCTGTGGCGCTGAAGTTGCCTGTGAATGTGGAGTTGGTGGCATGTGAAACCCGCATGTGGAGCATTCGATTGTGTGGGATGCTCTACCAGGTTCATTCCTAGATAATGCACTCAAAGGGCACTAAGCATAGAGTGTGAAAACTGAGTTTCCTTGAGAGCTGCTTGGAAGCCTGATGGTGTGTGAAGTTAGTGAGCCAAATGGAGTTTTTCTCCCACAAGAACCACTCGGCTGATCCTTCTTCAATATGCCCTTCACCAACATGCAGTGTTTCCTTGATTGAATTAGCTCTCACACCAATATTTGTGTCTAGAGCCTTTGCATTGAGGGCTATCTGAAAATGGCTGTGGCGATAAAGTTGCCTGTGAATGTGGAGTTGGTGGCATGTGAAACCCGCATGTGGAGCATTCGTTTGTGTGGAATGCTCTAGCAGGTTCATTCCTAGATAATGCACTCAAAGGGCACTAAGCATAGAGTGTGAAAACTGAGTTTCCTTGAGAGCTGCTTGGAAGCCTGATGGTGTGTGAAGTTAGTGAGCCAAATGGAGTTGTTCTATCACAAGAACCACTCGGCTGATCCTTCTTTAATATGCCCTTCACCAACATGCAGTGTTTCCTTGATTGAATTAGCTCTCACACCAATATTTGCGTCTAGAGCCTTTGCATTGAGGGCTATCTGAAAACGGCTGTGGCGCTGAAGTTGCCTGAGAATGTGGAGTTGGTGGCATGTGAAACCCGCATGTGGAGCATTCGTTTGTGTGGGATGCTCTTCCAGCTTAATTTCAGTCCTAGGCACTCAAAAGGCACTAAGCATAGAGTGTGAAAACTGAGTTTCCTTGAGAGCTGCTTGGAAGCCTGATGGTGTGTGAAGTTAGTGAGCCAAATGGAGTTGTTCTCCCACAAGAACCACTCGGCTGATCCTTCTTCAATATGCCCTTCACCAACATGCAGTGTTTCCTTGATTGAATTAGCTCTCACACCAATATTTGCGTCTAGAGCCTTTGCATTGAGGGCTATCTGAAAACGGCTGTGGCGCTGAAGTTGCCTGTGAATGTGGAGTTGGTGGCTTGTGAAACCCGCATGTGGAGCATTCGTTTGTGTGGGATGCTCTACCAGGTTCATTCCTAGATAATGCACTCAAAGGGCACTAAGCATAGAGTGTGAAAACAGAGTTTCCTTGAGAGCTGCTTGGAAGCCTGATGGTGTGTGAAGTTAGTGAGCCAAATGGAGTTGTTCTCCCACAAGAACCACTCGGCTGATCCTTCTTCAATATGCCCTTCACCAACATGCAGTGTTTCCTTGATTGAATTAGCTCTCACACCAATATTTGCGTCTAGAGCCTTTGATTGAGGGCTATCTGAAAACGGCTGTGGCGCTGAAGTTGCCTGTGAATGTGGAGTTGGTGGCATGTGAAACCCGCATTTGGGCATTCGTTTGTGTGAGATGCTCTACTTGGTTCATTCCTAGATAATGCACTCAAAGGGCACTAAGCATAGAGTGTGAAAACTGAGTTTCCTTGAGAGCTGCTTGGAAGCCTGATGTTGTGTGAAGTTAGTGAGCCAAATGGAGTTGTTCTCCCACAAGAACCACTCGGCTGATCCTTCTTCAATATGCCCTTCACCAACATGCAGTGTTTCCTTGATTGAATTAGCTCTCACACCAATATTTGCGTCTAGAGCCTTTGCATTGAGGGCTATCTGAAAATGGCTGTGGCGCTGAAGTTGCCTGAGAATGTGGAGTTGGTGGCATGTAAAACCCGAATGTGGAGCATTCGTTTCTGTGGGATGCTCTACCAGCTTCATTTGAGTCCTAGGCACTCAAAGGACACTAAGCATAGAGTGTGAAAACTGAGTTTCCTTGAGAGCTGCTTGGAAGTCTGATGGTGTGTGAAGTTAGTGAGCCAAATGGAGTTGTTCTCCCACAAGAACCACTCGGCTGATCCTTCTTCAATATGCCCTTCACCAACATGCAGTGTTTCCTTAATTGAATTAGCTCTCATACCAATATTTGCGTCTAGAGCCTTTGCATTGAGGGCTATCTGAAAACGGCTGTGGCGCTGAAGTTGCCTGTGAATGTGGAGTTGGTGGCATGTGAAACCCGCATGTGGAGCATTCGTTTGTGTGGGATGCTCTACCAGGTTCATTCCTAGATAATGCACTCAAAGGGCACTAAGCATAGAGTGTGAAAACTGAGTTTCCTTGAGAGCTGCTTGGAAGCCTGATGGTGTGTGAAGTTAGTGAGCCAAATGGAGTTGTTCTCCCACAAGAACCACTCGGCTGATCCTTCTTCAATATGCCCTTCACCAACATGCAGTGTTTCCTTGATTGAATTAGCTCTCACACCAATATTTGCGTCTAGAGCCTTTGCATTGAGGGCTATCTGAAAACGGCTGTGGCGCTGAAGTTGCCTGTGAATGTGGAGTTGGTGGCATGTGAAACCCGCATGTGGAGCATTCGTTTGTGTGGGATGCTCTACCAGGTTCATTCCTAGATAATGCACTCAAAGGGCACTAAGCATAGAGTGTGAAAACTGAGTTTCCTTGAGAGCTGCTTGGAAGCATGATGGTGTGTGAATTTAGTGAGTCAAATGGAGTTGTTCTATCACAAGATCCACTCGGCTGATCCTTCTTCAATATGCCCTTCACCAACATGCAGTGTTTCCTTGATTGAATTAGCTCTCACACCAGTATTTGCATCTAGAGCCTTTGCATTGAGGGCTATCTGAAAACAGCTGTGGCGCTGAAGTTGCCTGTGAATGTGGAGTTGGTGGCATGTGAAACCCGCATGTGGAGCATTCGTTTGTGTGGGATGCTCTAGCAGGTTCATTCCTAGATAATGCACTCAAAGGGCACTAAGCATAGAGTGTGAAAACTGAGTTTCCTTGAGAGCTGCTTGGAAGCCTGATGGTGTGTGAAGTTAGTGAGCCAAATGGAGTTGTTCTATCACAAGAACCACTCGGCTGATCCTTCTTCAATATGCCCTTCACCAACATGCAGTGTTTCCTTGATTGAATTAGCTCTCACACCAATATTTGCGTCTAGAGCCTTTGCATTGAGGGCTATCTGAAAACAGCTGTGGCGCTGAAGTTGGCTGTGAATGTGGAGTTGTTGGCATGTGAAACCCGCATGTGGAGCATTCGTTTGTGTGGGATGCTCTACCAGCTTCATTTGAGTCCTAGGCACTCAAAGGGCACTAAGCATAGAGTGTGAAAACTGAGTTTCCTTGACAGCTGCTTGGAAGCCTGATGTTGTGTGAAGTTAGTGAGCCAAATGGAGTTGTTCTCCCACAAGAACCACTCGGCTGATCCTTCTTCAATATGCCCTTCACCAACATGCAGTGTTTCCTTGATTGAATTAGCTCTCACACCAATATTTGCGTCTAGAGCCTTTGCATTGAGGGCTATCTGAAAATGGCTGTGGCGCTGAAGTTGCCTGAGAATGTGGAGTTGGTGGCATGTAAAACCCGAATGTGGAGCATTCGTTTCTGTGGGATGCTCTACCAGCTTCATTTGAGTCCTAGGCACTCAAAGGACACTAAGCATAGAGTGTGAAAACTGAGTTTCCTTGAGAGCTGCTTGGAAGTCTGATGGTGTGTGAAGTTAGTGAGCCAAATGGAGTTGTTCTCCCACAAGAACCACTCGGCTGATCCTTCTTCAATATGCCCTTCACCAACATGCAGTGTTTCCTTAATTGAATTAGCTCTCATACCAATATTTGCGTCTAGAGCCTTTGCATTGAGGGCTATCTGAAAACGGCTGTGGCGCTGAAGTTGCCTGTGAATGTGGAGTTGGTGGCATGTGAAACCCGCATGTGGAGCATTCGTTTGTGTGGGATGCTCTACCAGGTTCATTCCTAGATAATGCACTCAAAGGGCACTAAGCATAGAGTGTGAAAACTGAGTTTCCTTGAGAGCTGCTTGGAAGCCTGATGGTGTGTGAAGTTAGTGAGCCAAATGGAGTTGTTCTCCCACAAGAACCACTCGGCTGATCCTTCTTCAATATGCCCTTCACCAACATGCAGTGTTTCCTTGATTGAATTAGCTCTCACACCAATATTTGCGTCTAGAGCCTTTGCATTGAGGGCTATCTGAAAACGGCTGTGGCGCTGAAGTTGCCTGTGAATGTGGAGTTGGTGGCATGTGAAACCCGCATGTGGAGCATTCGTTTGTGTGGGATGCTCTACCAGGTTCATTCCTAGATAATGCACTCAAAGGGCACTAAGCATAGAGTGTGAAAACTGAGTTTCCTTGAGAGCTGCTTGGAAGCATGATGGTGTGTGAATTTAGTGAGTCAAATGGAGTTGTTCTATCACAACATCCACTCGGCTGATCCTTCTTCAATATGCCCTTCACCAACATGCAGTGTTTCCTTGATTGAATTAGCTCTCACACCAGTATTTGCATCTAGAGCCTTTGCATTGAGGGCTATCTGAAAACAGCTGTGGCGCTGAAGTTGCCTGTGAATGTGGAGTTGGTGGCATGTGAAACCCGCATGTGGAGCATTCGTTTGTGTGGGATGCTCTAGCAGGTTCATTCCTAGATAATGCACTCAAAGGGCACTAAGCATAGAGTGTGAAAACTGAGTTTCCTTGAGAGCTGCTTGGAAGCCTGATGGTGTGTGAAGTTAGTGAGTCAAATGGAGTTGTTCTATCACAAGAACCACTCGGCTGATCCTTCTTCAATATGCCCTTCACCAACATGCAGTGTTTCCTTGATTGAATTAGCTCTCACACCAATATTTGCGTCTAGAGCCTTTGCATTGAGGGCTATCTGAAAACAGCTGTGGCGCTGAAGTTGGCTGTGAATGTGGAGTTGGTGGCATGTGAAACCCGCATGTGGAGCATTCGTTTGTGTGGGATGCTCTACCAGGTTCATTCCTAGATAATGCACTCAAAGGGCACTAAGCATAGAGTGTGAAAACTGAGTTTCCTTGACAGCTGCTTAGAAGCCTGATGGTGTGTGAAGTTAGTGAGCCAAATGGAGTTGTTCTCCCACAAGAACCACTCGGCTGATCCTTCTTCAATATGCCCTTCACCAACATGCAGTGTTTCCTTGATTGAATTAGCTCTCACACCAATATTTGCGTCTAGAGCCCTTGCATTGAGGGCTATCTGAAAACGGCTGTGGCGCTGAAGTTGCCTGTGAATGTGGAGTTGGTGGCATGTGAAACCCGCATGTGGAGCATTCGTTTGTGTGGGATGCTCTACCAGGTTCATTCCTAGATAATGCACTCAAAGGGCACTAAGCATAGAGTTTGAAAACTTAGTTTCCTTGAGAGCTGCTTGGAAGCCTGATGGTGTGTGAAGTTAGTGAGCCAAATGGAGTTGTTCTCCCACAAGAACTACCGGATGATCCTTCTTCAATATGCCCTTCACCAACATGCAGTGTTTCCTTGATTGAATTAGCTCTCACACCAATATTTGCGTCTAGAGCCTTTGCATTGAGGGCTATCTGAAAACGGCTGTGGCGCTGAAGTTGGCTGAGAATGTGGAGTTGGTGGCATGTGAAACCCGCATGTGGAGCATTCGTTTGTGTGGGATGCTCTACCAGGTTCATTCCTAGATAATGCACTCAAAGGGCACTAAGCATAGAGTGTGAAAACTGAGTTTCCTTGAGAGCTGCTTGGAAGCCTGATGGTGTGTGAAGTTAGTGAGCCAAATGGAGTTGTTCTCCCACAAGAACCACTCGGCTGATCCTTCTTCAATATGCTCTTCACCAACATGCAGTGTTTCCTTGATTGAATTAGCTCTCACACCAATATTTGTGTCTAGAGCCTTTGCATTGAGGGCTATCTGAAAATGGCTGTGGCGCTAAAGTTGCCTGTGAATGTGGAGTTGGTGGCATGTGAAACCCGCATGTGGAGCATTCGTTTGTGTGGGATGCTCTACCAGGTTCATTCCTAGATAATGCACTCAAAGGGCACTAAGCATAGAGTGTGAAAACTGAGTTTCCTTGAGAGCTGCTTGGAAGCCTGATGGTGTGTGAAGTTAGTGAGCCAAATGGAGTTGTTCTCCCACAAGAACCACTCGGCTGATCCTTCTTCAATATGCCCTTCACCAACATGCAGTGTTTCCTTGATTGAATTAGCTCTCACACCAATATTTGCGTCTAGAGCCTTTGCATTGAGGGCTATCTGAAAATGGCTGTGGCGCTGAAGTTGCCTGAGAATGTGGAGTTGGTGGCATGTAAAACCCGAATGTGGAGCATTCGTTTCTGTGGGATGCTCTACCAGCTTCATTTCAGTCCTAGGGACTCAAAGGACACTAAGCATAGAGTGTGAAAACTGAGTTTCCTTGAGAGCTGCTTGGAAGTCTGATGGTGTGTGAAGTTAGTGAGCCAAATGGAGTTGTTCTCCCACAAGAACCACTCGGCTGATCCTTCTTCAATATGCCCTTCACCAACATGCAGTGTTTCCTTGATTGAATTAGCTCTCATACCAATATTTGCGTCTAGAGCCTTTGCATTGAGGGCTATCTGAAAACGGCTGTGGCGCTGAAGTTGCCTGTGAATGTGGAGTTGGTGGCATGTGAAACCCGCATGTGGAGCATTCGTTTGTGTGGGATGCTCTACCAGGTTCATTCCTAGATAATGCACTCAAAGGGCACTAAGCATAGAGTGTGAAAACTGAGTTTCCTTGAGAGCTGCTTGGAAGCCTGATGGTGTGTGAAGTTAGTGAGCCAAATGGAGTTGTTCTCCCACAAGAACCACTCGGCTGATCCTTCTTCAATATGCCCTTCACCAACATGCAGTGTTTCCTTGATTGAATTAGCTCTCACACCAATATTTGCGTCTAGAGCCTTTGCATTGAGGGCTATCTGAAAACGGCTGTGGCGCTGAAGTTGCCTGTGAATGTGGAGTTGGTGGCATGTGAAACCCGCATGTGGAGCATTCGTTTGTGTGGGATGCTCTACCAGGTTCATTCCTAGATAATGCACTCAAAGGGCACTAAGCATAGAGTGTGAAAACTGAGTTTCCTTGAGAGCTGCTTGGAAGCATGATGGTGTGTGAATTTAGTGAGTCAAATGGAGTTGTTCTATCACAAGAACCACTCGGCTGATCCTTCTTCAATATGCCCTTCACCAACATGCAGTGTTTCCTTGATTGAATTAGCTCTCACACCAGTATTTGCGTCTAGAGCCTTTGCATTGAGGGCTATCTGAAAACAGCTGTGGCGCTGAAGTTGCCTGTGAATGTGGAGTTGGTGGCATGTGAAACCCGCATGTGGAGCATTCGTTTGTGTGGGATGCTCTAGCAGGTTCATTCCTAGATAATGCACTCAAAGGGCACTAAGCATAGAGTGTGAAAACTGAGTTTCCTTGAGAGCTGCTTGGAAGCCTGATGGTGTGTGAAGTTAGTGAGCCAAATGGAGTTGTTCTATCACAAGAACCACTCGGCTGATCCTTCTTCAATATGCCCTTCACCAACATACAGTGTTTCCTTGATTGAATTAGCTCTCACACCAATATTTGCGTCTAGAGCCTTTGCATTGAGGGCTATCTGAAAACAGCTGTGGCGCTGAAGTTGCCTGTGAATGTGGAGTTGGTGGCATGTGAAACCCGCATGTGGAGCATTCGTTTGTGTGGGATGCTCTACCAGCTTCATTTGAGTCCTAGACACTCAAAGGGCACTAAGCATAGACTGTGAAAACTGAGTTTCCTTGACAGCTGCTTAGAAGCCTGATGGTGTGTGAAGTTAGTGAGCCAAATGGAGTTGTTCTCCCACAAGAACCACTCGGCTGATCCTTCTTCAATATGCCCTTCACCAACATGCAGTGTTTCCTTGATTGAATTAGCTCTCACACCAATATTTGCGTCTAGAGCCCTTGCATTGAGGGCTATCTGAAAACGGCTGTGGCGCTGAAGTTGCCTGTGAATGTGGAGTTGGTGGCATGTGAAACCCGCATGTGGAGCATTCGTTTGTGTGGGATGCTCTAGCAGGTTCATTCCTAGATAATGCACTCAAAGGGCACTAAGCATAGAGTTTGAAAACTTAGTTTCCTTGAGAGCTGCTTGGAAGCCTGATGGTGTGTGAAGTTAGTGAGCCAAATGGAGTTGTTCTCCCACAAGAACTACCGGATGATCCTTCTTCAATATGCCCTTCACCAACATACAGTGTTTCCTTGATTGAATTAGCTCTCACACCAATATTTGCGTCTAGAGCCTTTGCATTGAGGGCTATCTGAAAACGGCTGTGGCGCTGAAGTTGCCTGAGAATGTGGAGTTGGTGGCATGTGAAACCCGCATGTGGAGCATTCGTTTGTGTGGGATGCTCTACCAGGTTCATTCCTAGATAATGCACTCAAAGGGCACTAAGCATAGAGTGTGAAAACTGAGTTTCCTTGAGAGCTGCTTGGAAGCATGATGGTGTGTGAATTTAGTGAGTCAAATGGAGTTGTTCTATCACAAGAACCACTCGGCTGATCCTTCTTCAATATGCCCTTCACCAACATGCAGTGTTTCCTTGATTGAATTAGCTCTCACACCAGTATTTGCGTCTAGAGCCTTTGCATTGAGGGCTATCTGAAAACAGCTGTGGCGCTGAAGTTGCCTGTGAATGTGGAGTTGGTGGCATGTGAAACCCGCATGTGGAGCATTCGTTTGTGTGGGATGCTCTAGCAGGTTCATTCCTAGATAATGCACTCAAAGGGCACTAAGCATAGAGTGTGAAAACTGAGTTTCCTTGAGAGCTGCTTGGAAGCCTGATGGTGTGTGAAGTTAGAGAGCCAAATGGAGTTGTTCTATCACAAGAACCACTCGGCTGATCCTTCTTCAATATGCCCTTCACCAACATGCAGTGTTTCCTTGATTGAATTAGCTCTCACACCAATATTTGCGTCTAGAGCCTTTGCATTGAGGGCTATCTGAAAACAGCTGTGGCGCTGAAGTTGCCTGTGAATGTGGAGTTGGTGGCATGTGAAACCCGCATGTGGAGCATTCGTTTGTGTGGGATGCTCTAGCAGCTTCATTTGAGTCCTAGGCACTCAAAGGGCACTAAGCATAGAGTGTGAAAACTGAGTTTCCTTGACAGCTGCTTAGAAGCCTGATGGTGTGTGAAGTTAGTGAGCCAAATGGAGTTGTTCTATCACAAGAACCACTCGGCTGATCCTTCTTCAATATGCCCTTCACCAACATGCAGTGTTTCCTTGATTGAATTAGCTCTCACACCAATATTTGCGTCTAGAGCCTTTGCATTGAGGGCTATCTGAAAACAGCTGTGGCGCTGAAGTTGCCTGTGAATGTGGAGTTGGTGGCATGTGAAACCCGCATGTGGAGCATTCGTTTGTGTGGCATGCTCTAGCAGGTTCATTCCTAGATAATGCACTCAAAGGGCACTAAGCATAGAGTGTGAAAACTGAGTTTCCTTGAGAGCTGCTTGGAAGCCTGATGGTGTGTGAAGTTAGTGAGCCAAATGGAGTTGTTCTATCACAAGAACCACTCGGCTGATCCTTCTTCAATATGCCCTTCACCAACATACAGTGTTTCCTTGATTGAATTAGCTCTCACACCAATATTTGCGTCTAGAGCCTTTGCATTGAGGGCTATCTGAAAACAGCTGTGGCGCTGAAGTTGCCTGTGAATGTGGAGTTGGTGGCATGTGAAACCCGCATGTGGAGCATTCGTTTGTGTGGGATGCTCTAGCAGGTTCATTCCTAGATAATGCACTCAAAGGGCACTAAGCATAGAGTGTGAAAACTGAGTTTCCTTGAGAGCTGCTTGGAAGCCTGATGGTGTGTGAAGTTAGTGAGTCAAATGGAGTTGTTCTCCCACAAGAACCACTCGGCTGATCCTTCTTTAATATGAACTTCACCAACATGCAGTGTTTCCTTGATTGAATTAGCTCTCACACCACTATTTGCGTCTAGAGCCTTTGCATTGAGGGCTATCTGAAAACGGCTGTGGCGCTGAAGTTGCCTGTGAATGTGGAGTTGGTGGCATGTGAAACCCGCATGTGGAGCATTCGTTTGTGTGGGATGCTCTAGCAGGTTCATTCCTAGATAATGCACTCAAAGGGCACTAAGCATAGAGTTTGAAAACTTAGTTTCCTTGAGAGCTGCTTGGAAGCCTGATGGTGTGTGAAGTTAGTGAGCCAAATGGAGTTGTTCTCCCACAAGAACTACCGGATGATCCTTCTTCAATATGCCCTTCACCAACATGCAGTGTTTCCTTGATTGAATTAGCTCTCACACCAATATTTGCGTCTAGAGCCTTTGCATTGAGGGGCTATCTGAAAACGGCTGTGGCGCTGAAGTTGCCTGTGAATGTGGAGTTGGTGGCATGTGAAACCCGCATTTGGGCATTCGTTTGTGTGAGATGCTCTACTAGGTTCATTCCTAGATAATGCACTCAAAGGGCACTAAGCATAGAGTGTGAAAACTGAGTTTCCTTGAGAGCTGCTTGGAAGCCTGATGGTGTGTGAAGTTAGTGAGCCAAATGGAGTTGTTCTCCCACAAGAACCACTCGGCTGATCCTTCTTCAATATGCCCCTTCACCCAACATGCAGACTTTCCTTGATTGAATTAGCTCTCACACCAATATTTGCGTCTAGAGCCTTTGCATTGAGGGCTATCTGAAAATGGCTGTGGCGCTGAAGTTGCCTGAGAATGTGGAGTTGGTGGCATGTAAAACCCGAATGTGGAGCATTCGTTTCTGTGGGATGCTCTACCAGCTTCATTTCAGTCCTAGGGACTCAAAGGACACTAAGCATAGAGTGTGAAAACTGAGTTTCCTTGAGAGCTGCTTGGAAGTCTGATGGTGTGTGAAGTTAGTGAGCCAAATGGAGTTGTTCTCCCACAAGAACCACTCGGCTGATCCTTCTTCAATATGCCCTTCACCAACATGCAGTGTTTCCTTGATTGAATTAGCTCTCATACCAATATTTGCGTCTAGAGCCTTTGCATTGAGGGCTATCTGAAAACGGCTGTGGCGCTGAAGTTGCCTGTGAATGTGGAGTTGGTGGCATGTGAAACCCGCATGTGGAGCATTCGTTTGTGTGGGATGCTCTACCAGGTTCATTCCTAGATAATGCACTCAAAGGGCACTAAGCATAGAGTGTGAAAACTGAGTTTCCTTGAGAGCTGCTTGGAAGCCTGATGGTGTGTGAAGTTAGTGAGCCAAATGGAGTTGTTCTCCCACAAGAACCACTCGGCTGATCCTTCTTCAATATGCCCTTCACCAACATGCAGTGTTTCCTTGATTGAATTAGCTCTCACACCAATATTTGCGTCTAGAGCCTTTGCATTGAGGGCTATCTGAAAACGGCTGTGGCGCTGAAGTTGCCTGTGAATGTGGAGTTGGTGGCATGTGAAACCCGCATGTGGAGCATTCGTTTGTGTGGGATGCTCTACCAGGTTCATTCCTAGATAATGCACTCAAAGGGCACTAAGCATAGAGTGTGAAAACTGAGTTTCCTTGAGAGCTGCTTGGAAGCATGATGGTGTGTGAATTTAGTGAGTCAAATGGAGTTGTTCTATCACAAGAACCACTCGGCTGATCCTTCTTCAGTATGCCCTTCACCAACATGCAGTGTTTCCTTGATTGAATTAGCTCTCACACCAGTATTTGCGTCTAGAGCCTTTGCATTGAGGGCTATCTGTAAACAGCTGTGGCGCTGAAGTTGCATGTGAATGTGGAGTTGGTGGCATGTGAAACCCGCATGTGGAGCATTCGTTTGTGTGGGATGCTCTAGCAGGTTCATTCCTAGATAATGCACTCAAAGGGCACTAAGCATAGAGTGTGAAAACTGAGTTTCCTTGAGAGCTGCTTGGAAGCCTGATGGTGTGTGAAGTTAGTGAGCCAAATGGAGTTGTTCTATCACAAGAACCACTCGGCTGATCCTTCTTCAATATGCCCTTCACCAACATGCAGTGTTTCCTTGATTGAATTAGCTCTCACACCAATATTTGCGTCTAGAGCCTTTGCATTGAGGGCTATCTGAAAACAGCTGTGGCGCTGAAGTTGCCTGTGAATGTGGAGTTGGTGGCATGTGAAACCCGCATGTGGAGCATTCGTTTGTGTGGGATGCTCTACCAGCTTCATTTGAGTCCTAGGCACTCAAAGGGCACTAAGCATAGAGTGTGAAAACTGAGTTTCCTTGACAGCTGCTTAGAAGCCTGATGGTGTGTGAAGTTAGTGAGCCAAATGGAGTTGTTCTCCCACAAGAACCACTCGGCTGATCCTTCTTCAATATGCCCTTCACCAACATGCAGTGTTTCCTTGATTGAATTAGCTCTCACACCAATATTTGTGTCTAGAGCCTTTGCATTGAGGGCTATCTGAAAACGGCTGTGGCGCTGAAGTTGCCTGTGAATGTGGAGTTGGTGGCATGTGAAACCCGCATGTGGAGCATTCGTTTGTGTGGGATGCTCTAGCAGGTTCATTCCTAGATAATGCACTCAAAGGGCACTAAGCATAGAGTTTGAAAACTTAGTTTCCTTGAGAGCTGCTTGGAAGCCTGATGGTGTGTGAAGTTAGTGAGCCAAATGGAGTTGTTCTCCCACAAGAACTACCGGCTGATCCTTCTTCAATATGCCCTTCACCAACATGCAGTGTTTCCTTGATTGAATTAGCTCTCACACCAATATTTGCGTCTAGAGCCTTTGCATTGAGGGCTATCTGAAAACGGCTGTGGCGCTGAAGTTGCCTGAGAATGTGGAGTTGGTGGCATGTGAAAACCGCCTGTGGAGCATTCGTTTGTGTGGGATGCTCTACCAGGTTCATTCCTAGATAATGCACTCAAAGGGCACTAAGCATAGAGTGTGAAAACTGAGTTTCCTTGAGAGCTGCTTGGAAGCCTGATGGTGTGTGAAGTTAGTGAGCCAAATGGAGTTGTTCTCCCACAAGAACCACTCGGCTGATCCTTCTTCAATATGCCCTTCACCAACATGCAGTGTTTCCTTGATTGAATTAGCTCTCACACCAATATTTGTGTCTAGAGCCTTTGCATTGAGGGCTATCTGAAAACGGCTGTGGCGCTGAAGTTGCCTGAGAATGTGGAGTTGTTGGCATGTGAAACCCGCATGTGGAGCATTCGATTGTGTGGGATGCTCTAGCAGGTTCATTCCTAGATAATGCACTCAAAGGGCACTAAGCATAGAGTTTGAAAACTGAGTTTCCTTGAGAGCTGCTTGGAAGCCTGATGGTGTGTTAAGTTAGTGAGCCAAATGGAGTTGTTCTCCCACAAGAACCACTCGGCTGATCCTTCTTCAATATGCCCTTCACCAACATGCAGTGTTTCCTTGATTGAATTAGCTCTCACACCAATATTTGCGTCTAGAGCCTTTGCATTGAGGGCTATCTGAAAACGGCTGTGGCGCTGAAGTTGCCTGTGAATGTGGAGTTGGTGGCATGTGAAACCCGCATGTGGAGCATTCGATTGTGTGGGATGCTCTACCAGGTTCATTCCTAGATAATGCACTCAAAGGACACTAAGCATAGAGTGTGAAAACTGAGTTTCCTTGAGAGCTGCTTGGAAGCCTGATGTGTGTGAAGTTAGTGAGCCAAATGGAGTTGTTCTCCAACAAGAACCAATCGGCTGATCCTTCTTCAATATGCCCTTCACCAACATGCAGTGTTTCCTTGATTGAATTAGCTCTCACACCAATATTTGTGTCTAGAGCCTTTGCATTGAGGGCTATCTGAAAACGGCTGTGGCGCTGAAGTTGCCTGAGAATGTGGAGTTGGTGGCATGTGAAACCCGCATGTGGAGCATTCGTTTGTGTGGGATGCTCTACCAGGTTCATTCCTAGATAATGCACTCGAAGGGCACTAAGCATAGAGTGTAAAAACTGAGTTTCCTTGAGAGCTGCTTGGAAGCCTGATGGTGTGTGAAGTTAGTGAGCCAAATGGAGTTGTTCTCCCACAAGAACCACTCGGCTGATCCTTCTTCAATATGCCCTTCACCAACATGCAGTGTTTCCTTGATTGAATTAGCTCTCACACCAATATTTGCGTCTAGAGCCTTTGCATTGAGGGCTATCTGAAAACGGCTGTGGCGCTGAAGTTGCCTGTGAATGTGGAGTTGGTGGCATGTGAAACCCGCATGTGGAGCATTCGTTTGTGTGGCATGCTCACCAAGCCTTATTTCAGTCCTAGGCACTCAAAGGGCACTAAGCATAGAGTGTGAAATATGAGTTTCCTTGAGAGCTGCTTGGAAGCCTGATGGTGTGTGAAGTTAGTGAGCCAAATGGAGTTGTTCTGCCACAAGAACCACTCGGCTGATCCTTCTTCAATATGCCCTTCACCAACATGCAGTGTTTCCTTGATTGAATTAGCTCTCACACCAATATTTGCGTCTAGAGCCTTTGCATTGAGGGCTATCTGAAAACGGCTGTGGCGCTGAAGTTGCCTGTGAATGTGGAGTTGGTGGCATGTGAAACCCGCATGTGGAGCATTCGTTTCTGTGGGATGCTCTACCAGGTTCATTCCTAGATAATGCACTCAAAGGGCACTAAGCATAGAGTGTGAAAACTGAGTTTCCTTGAGAGCTGCTTGGAAGCCTGATGGTGTGTGAAGTTAGTGAGCCAAATGGAGTTGTTCTCCCACAAGAACCACTCGGCTGATCCTTCTTCAATATGCCCTTCACCAACATGCAGTGTTTCCTTGATTGAATTAGCTCTCACACCAATATTTGCGTCTAGAGCCTTTGCATTGAGGGCTATCTGAAAACGGCTGTGGCGCTGAAGTTGCCTGTGAATGTGGAGTTGGTGGCATGTGAAACCCGCATTTGGGCATTCGTTTGTGTGAGATGCTCTACTAGGTTCATTCCTAGATAATGCACTCAAAGGGCACTAAGCATAGAGTGTGAAAACTGAGTTTCCTTGAGAGCTGCTTGGAAGCCTGATGGTGTGTGAAGTTAGTGAGCCAAATGGAGTTGTTCTCCCACAAGAACCACTCGGCTGATCCTTCTTCAATATGCCCTTCACCAACATGCAGTGTTTCCTTGATTGAATTAGCTCTCACACCAATATTTGCGTCTAGAGCCTTTGCATTGAGGGCTATCTGAAAATGGCTGTGGCGCTGAAGTTGCCTGAGAATGTGGAGTTGGTGGCATGTAAAACCCGAATGTGGAGCATTCGTTTCTGTGGGATGCTCTACCAGCTTCATTTCAGTCCTAGGGACTCAAAGGACACTAAGCATAGAGTGTGAAAACTGAGTTTCCTTGAGAGCTGCTTGGAAGTCTGATGGTGTGTGAAGTTAGTGAGCCAAATGGAGTTGTTCTCCCACAAGAACCACTCGGCTGATCCTTCTTCAATATGCCCTTCACCAACATGCAGTGTTTCCTTGATTGAATTAGCTCTCATACCAATATTTGCGTCTAGAGCCTTTGCATTGAGGGCTATCTGAAAACGGCTGTGGCGCTGAAGTTGCCTGTGAATGTGGAGTTGGTGGCATGTGAAACCCGCATGTGGAGCATTCGTTTGTGTGGGATGCTCTACCAGGTTCATTCCTAGATAATGCACTCAAAGGGCACTAAGCATAGAGTGTGAAAACTGAGTTTCCTTGAGAGCTGCTTGGAAGCCTGATGGTGTGTGAAGTTAGTGAGCCAAATGGAGTTGTTCTCCCACAAGAACCACTCGGCTGATCCTTCTTCAATATGCCCTTCACCAACATGCAGTGTTTCCTTGATTGAATTAGCTCTCACACCAATATTTGCGTCTAGAGCCTTTGCATTGAGGGCTATCTGAAAACGGCTGTGGCGCTGAAGTTGCCTGTGAATGTGGAGTTGGTGGCATGTGAAACCCGCATGTGGAGCATTCGTTTGTGTGGGATGCTCTACCAGGTTCATTCCTAGATAATGCACTCAAAGGGCACTAAGCATAGAGTGTGAAAACTGAGTTTCCTTGAGAGCTGCTTGGAAGCATGATGGTGTGTGAATTTAGTGAGTCAAATGGAGTTGTTCTATCACAAGAACCACTCGGCTGATCCTTCTTCAATATGCCCTTCACCAACATGCAGTGTTTCCTTGATTGAATTAGCTCTCACACCAGTATTTGCGTCTAGAGCCTTTGCATTGAGGGCTATCTGAAAACAGCTGTGGCGCTGAAGTTGCCTGTGAATGTGGAGTTGGTGGCATGTGAAACCCGCATGTGGAGCATTCGTTTGTGTGGGATGCTCTAGCAGGTTCATTCCTAGATAATGCACTCAAAGGGCACTAAGCATAGAGTGTGAAAACTGAGTTTCCTTGAGAGCTGCTTGGAAGCCTGATGGTGTGTGAAGTTAGTGAGCCAAATGGAGTTGTTCTATCACAAGAACCACTCGGCTGATCCTTCTTCAATATGCCCTTCACCAACATGCAGTGTTTCCTTGATTGAATTAGCTCTCACACCAATATTTGCGTCTAGAGCCTTTGCATTGAGGGCTATCTGAAAACAGCTGTGGCGCTGAAGTTGCCTGTGAATGTGGAGTTGGTGGCATGTGAAACCCGCATGTGGAGCATTCGTTTGTGTGGGATGCTCTACCAGCTTCATTTGAGTCCTAGGCACTCAAAGGGCACTAAGCATAGAGTGTGAAAACTGAGTTTCCTTGACAGCTGCTTAGAAGCCTGATGGTGTGTGAAGTTAGTGAGCCAAATGGAGTTGTTCTCCCACAAGAACCACTCGGCTGATCCTTCTTCAATATGCCCTTCACCAACATGCAGTGTTTCCTTGATTGAATTAGCTCTCACACCAATATTTGTGTCTAGAGCCTTTGCATTGAGGGCTATCTGAAATCGGCTGTGGCGCTGAAGTTGCCTGTGAATGTGGAGTTGGTGGCATGTGAAACCCGCATGTGGAGCATTCGTTTGTGTGGGATGCTCTACCAGGTTCATTCCTAGATAATGCACTCAAAGGGCACTAAGCATAGAGTTTGAAAACTTAGTTTCCTTGAGAGCTGCTTGGAAGCCTGATGGTGTGTGAAGTTAGTGAGCCAAATGGAGTTGTTCTCCCACAAGAACTACCGGCTGATCCTTCTTCAATATGCCCTTCACCAACATGCAGTGTTTCCTTGATTGAATTAGCTCTCACACCAATATTTGCGTCTAGAGCCTTTGCATTGAGGGCTATCTGAAAACGGCTGTGGCGCTGAAGTTGCCTGTGAATGTGGAGTTGGTGGCATGTGAAACCCGCATGTGGAGCATTCGTTTGTGTGGGATGCTCTACCAGGTTCATTCCTAGATAATGCACTCAAAGGGCACTAAGCATAGAGTGTGAAAACTGAGTTTCCTTGAGAGCTGCTTGGAAGCATGATGGTGTGTGAATTTAGTGAGTCAAATGGAGTTGTTCTATCACAAGAACCACTCGGCTGATCCTTCTTCAATATGCCCTTCACCAACATGCAGTGTTTCCTTGATTGAATTAGCTCTCACACCAGTATTTGCGTCTAGAGCCTTTGCATTGAGGGCTATCTGAAAACAGCTGTGGCGCTGAAGTTGCCTGTGAATGTGGAGTTGGTGGCATGTGAAACCCGCATGTGGAGCATTCGTTTGTGTGGGATGCTCTAGCAGGTTCATTCCTAGATAATGCACTCAAAGGGCACTAAGCATAGAGTGTGAAAACTGAGTTTCCTTGAGAGCTGCTTGGAAGCCTGATGGTGTGTGAAGTTAGTGAGCCAAATGGAGTTGTTCTATCACAAGAACCACTCGGCTGATCCTTCTTCAATATGCCCTTCACCAACATGCAGTGTTTCCTTGATTGAATTAGCTCTCACACCAATATTTGCGTCTAGAGCCTTTGCATTGAGGGCTATCTGAAAACAGCTGTGGCGCTGAAGTTGCCTGTGAATGTGGAGTTGGTGGCATGTGAAACCCGCATGTGGAGCATTCGTTTGTGTGGGATGCTCTACCAGCTTCATTTGAGTCCTAGGCACTCAAAGGGCACTAAGCATAGAGTGTGAAAACTGAGTTTCCTTGACAGCTGCTTAGAAGCCTGATGGTGTGTGAAGTTAGTGAGCCAAATGGAGTTGTTCTCCCACAAGAACCACTCGGCTGATCCTTCTTCAATATGCCCTTCACCAACATGCAGTGTTTCCTTGATTGAATTAGCTCTCACACCAATATTTGTGTCTAGAGCCTTTGCATTGAGGGCTATCTGAAATCGGCTGTGGCGCTGAAGTTGCCTGTGAATGTGGAGTTGGTGGCATGTGAAACCCGCATGTGGAGCATTCGTTTGTGTGGGATGCTCTACCAGGTTCATTCCTAGATAATGCACTCAAAGGGCACTAAGCATAGAGTTTGAAAACTGAGTTTCCTTGAGAGCTGCTTGGAAGCCTGATGGTGTGTGAAGTTAGTGAGCCAAATGGAGTTGTTCTCCCACAAGAACTACCGGCTGATCCTTCTTCAATATGCCCTTCACCAACATGCAGTGTTTCCTTGATTGAATTAGCTCTCACACCAATATTTGCGTCTAGAGCCTTTGCATTGAGGGCTATCTGAAAACGGCTGTGGCGCTGAAGTTGCCTGAGAATGTGGAGTTGGTGGCATGTGAAAACCGCCTGTGGAGCATTCGTTTGTGTGGGATGCTCTACCAGGTTCATTCCTAGATAATGCACTCAAAGGGCACTAAGCATAGAGTGTGAAAACTGAGTTTCCTTGAGAGCTGCTTGGAAGCCTGATGGTGTGTGAAGTTAGTGAGCCAAATGGAGTTGTTCTCCCACAAGAACCACTCGGCTGATCCTTCTTCAATATGCCCTTCACCAACATGCAGTGTTTCCTTGATTGAATTAGCTCTCACACCTATATTTGTGTCTAGAGCCTTTGCATTGAGGGCTATCTGAAAACGGCTGTGGCGCTGAAGTTGCCTGAGAATGTGGAGTTGTTGGCATGTGAAACCCGCATGTGGAGCATTCGATTGTGTGGGATGCTCTAGCAGGTTCATTCCTAGATAATGCACTCAAAGGGCACTAAGCATAGAGTTTGAAAACTGAGTTTCCTTGAGAGCTGCTTGGAAGCCTGATGGTGTGTTAAGTTAGTGAGCCAAATGGAGTTGTTCTCCCACAAGAACTACCGGCTGATCCTTCTTCAATATGCCCTTCACCAACATGCAGTGTTTCCTTGATTGAATTAGCTCTCACACCAATATTTGCGTCTAGAGCCTTTGCATTGAGGGCTATCTGAAAACGGCTGTGGCGCTGAAGTTGCCTGTGAATGTGGAGTTGGTGGCATGTGAAAACCGCATGTGGAGCATTCGTTTCTGTGGGATGCTCTACCAGGTTCATTCCTAGATAATGCACTCAAAGGGCACTAAGCATAGAGTGTGAAAACTGAGTTTCCTTGAGAGCTGCTTGGAAGCCTGATGGTGTGTGAAGTTAGTGAGCCAAATGGAGTTGTTCTCCCACAAGAACCACTTGGCTGATCCTTCTTCAATATGCCCTTCACCAACATGCAGTGTTTCCTTGATTGAATTAGCTCTCACACCAATATTTGCATCTAGAGCCTTTGCATTGAGGGCTATCTGAAAACGGCTGTGGCGCTGAAGTTGCCTGTGAATGTGGAGTTGGTGGCATGTGAAACCCGCATGTGGAGCATTCGATTGTGTGGGATGCTCTACCAGGTTCATTCCTAGATAATGCACTCAAAGGACACTAAGCATAGAGTGTGAAAACTGAGTTTCCTTGAGAGCTGCTTGGAAGCCTGATGTGTGTGAAGTTAGTGAGCCAAATGGAGTTGTTCTCCAACAAGAACCAATCGGCTGATCCTTCTTCAATATGCCCTTCACCAACATGCAGTGTTTCCTTGATTGAATTAGCTCTCACACCAATATTTGTGTCTAGAGCCTTTGCATTGAGGGCTATCTGAAAACGGCTGTGGCGCTGAAGTTGCCTGAGAATGTGGAGTTGGTGGCATGTGAAACCCGCATGTGGAGCATTCGTTTGTGTGGGATGCTCTACCAGGTTCATTCCTAGATAATGCACTCAAAGGGCACTAAGCATAGAGTGTAAAAACTGAGTTTCCTTGAGAGCTGCTTGGAAGCCTGATGGTGTGTGAAGTTAGTGAGCAAAATGGAGTTGTTCTCCCACAAGAACCACTCGGCTGATCCTTCTTCAATATGCCCTTCACCAACATGCAGTGTTTCCTTGATTGAATTAGCTCTCACACCAATATTTGCGTCTAGAGCCTTTGCATTGAGGGCTATCTGAAAACGGCTGTGGCGCTGAAGTTGCCTGTGAATGTGGAGTTGGTGGCATGTGAAACCCGCATGTGGAGCATTCGTTTGTGTGGCATGCTCACCAAGCCTTATTTCAGTCCTAGGCACTCAAAGGGCACTAAGCATAGAGTGTGAAATATGAGTTTCCTTGAGAGCTGCTTGGAAGCCTGATGGTGTGTGAAGTTAGTGAGCCAAATGGAGTTGTTCTGCCACAAGAACCACTCGGCTGATCCTTCTTCAATATGCCCTTCACCAACATGCAGTGTTTCCTTGATTGAATTAGCTCTCACACCAATATTTGCGTCTAGAGCCTTTGCATTGAGGGCTATCTGAAAACGGCTGTGGCGCTGAAGTTGCCTGTGAATGTGGAGTTGGTGGCATGTGAAACCCGCATGTGGAGCATTCGTTTGTGTGGGATGCTCTACCAGGTTCATTCCTAGATAATGCACTCAAAGGGCACTAAGCATAGAGTGTGAAAACTGAGTTTCCTTGAGAGCTGCTTGGAAGCCTGATGGTGTGTGAAGTTAGTGAGCCAAATGGAGTTGTTCTCCCACAAGAACCACTCGGCTGATCCTTCTTCAATATGCCCGTCACCAACATGCAGTGTTTCCTTGATTGAATTAGCTCTCACAAATATTTGCGTCTAGAGCCTTTGCATTGAGGGCTATCTGAAAACGGCTGTGGCGCTGAAGTTGCCTGAGAATGTGGAGTTGGTGGCATGTGAAACCCGCATGTGGAGCATTCGTTTGTGTGGGATGCTCTACCAGGTTCATTCCTAGATAATGCACTCAAAGGGCACTAAGCATAGAGTGTGAAAACTGAGTTTCCTTGAGAGCTGCTTGGAAGCCTGATGGTGTGTGAATTTAGTGAGCCAAATGGAGTTGTTCTCCCACAAGAACCACTCGGCTGATCCTTCTTCAATATGCCCTTCACCAACATGCAGTGTTTCCTTGATTGAATTAGCTCTCACACCAATATTTGCGTCTAGAGCCTTTGCATTGAGGGCTATCTGAAAACGGCTGTGGCGCTGAAGTTGCCTGAGAATGTGGAGTTGGTGGCATGTGAAAACCGCATGTGGAGCATTCGTTTGTGTGGGATGCTCTACCAGGTTCATTCCTAGATAATGCACTCAAAGGGCACTAAGCATAGAGTGTGAAAACTGAGTTTCCTTGAGAGCTGCTTGGAAGCCTGATGGTGTGTGAAGTTAGTGAGCCAAATGGAGTTGTTCTCCCACAAGAACCACTCGGCTGATCCTTCTTCAATATGCCCTTCACCAACATGCAGTGTTTCCTTGATTGAATTAGCTCTCACACCAGTATTTGCGTCTAGAGCCTTTGCATTGAGGGCTATCTGAAAACAGCTGTGGCGCTGAAGTTGCCTGTGAATGTGGAGTTGGTGGCATGTGAAACCCGCATGTGGAGCATTCATTTGTGTTGGATGCTCTACCAGGTTCATTCCTAGATAATGCACTCAAAGGGCACTAAGCATAGAGTGTGAAAACTGAGTTTCCTTGAGAGCGGCTTGGAAGCATGATGGTGTGTGAAATTAGTGAGTCAAATGGAGTTGTTCTATCACAAGAACCACTCGGCTGATCCTTCTTCAATATGCCCTTCACCAACATGCAGTGTTTCCTTGATTGAATTAGCTCTCACACCAATATTTTGTCTAGAGCCTTTGCATTGAGGGCTATCTGAAAACGGCTGTGGCGCTGAAGTTGCATGAGAATGTGGAGTTTGTGGCATGTGAAAACCGCATGTGGAGCATTCGTTTGTGTGGGATGCTCTACCAGGTTCATTCCTAGATAATGCACTCAAAGGGCACTAAGCATAGAGTGTGAAAACTGAGTTTCCTTGACAGCTGCTTGGAAGCCTGATGTTGTGTGAAGTTAGTGAGCCAAATGGAGTTGTTCTCCCACAAGAACCACTCGGCTGATCCTTCTTCAATATGCCCTTCACCAACATGCAGTGTCTCCTTGATTGAATTAGCTCTCACACCAGTATTTGCGTCTAGAGCCTTTGCATTGAGGGCTATCTGAAAACAGCTGTGGCGCTGAAGTTGCCTGTGAATGTGGAGTTGGTGGCATGTGAAACCCGCATGTGGAGCATTCGTTTGTGTGGGATGCTCTACCAGCTTCATTTGAGTCCTAGGCACTCAAAGGGCACTAAGCATAGAGTGTGAAAACTGAGTTTCCTTGAGAGCTGCTTGGAAGCATGATGCTGTGTGAAGTTAGTGAGTCAAATGGAGTTGTTCTATCACAAGAACCACTCGGCTGATACTTCTTCAATATGCCCTTCACCAACATGCAGTGTTTCCTTGATTGAATTAGCTCTCACACCAGTATTTGCGTCTAGAGCCTTTGCATTGAGGGCTATCTGAAAACAGCTGTGGCGCTGAAGTTGCCTGTGAATGTGGAGTTGGTGGCATGTGAAACCCGCATGTGGAGCATTCGTTTGTGTGGGATGCTCTACCAGCTTCATTTGAGTCCTAGGCACTCAAAGGGCACTAAGCATAGAGTGTGAAAACTGAGTTTCCTTGAGAGCTGCTTGGAAGCCTGATGGTGTGTGAAGTTAGTGAGCCAAATGGAGTTGTTCTGCCACAAGAACCACTCGGCTGATCCTTCTTCAATATGCCCTTCACCAACATGCAGTGTTTCCTTGATTGAATTAGCTCTCACACCAATATTTGCGTCTAGAGCCTTTGCATTGAGGGCTATCTGAAAACGGCTGTGGCGCTGAAGTTGCCTGTGAATGTGGAGTTGGTGGCATGTGAAACCCGCATGTGAAGCATTCGTTTGTGTGGGATGCTCTACCAGGTTCATTCCTAGATAATGCACTCAAAGGACACTAAGCATAGAGTGTGAAAACTGAGTTTCCTTGAGAGCTGCTTGGAAGCCTGATGGTGTGTGAAGTTAGTGAGCCAAATGGAGTTGTTCTCCAACAAGAACCACTTGGCTGATCCTTCTTCAATATGCCCTTCACCAACATGCAGTGTTTCCTTGATTGAATTAGCTCTCACACCAATATTTGCGTCTAGAGCCTTTGCATTGAGGGCTATCTGAAAACGGCTGTGGCGCTGAAGTTGCCTGAGAATGTGGAGTTGTTGGCATGTGAAACCCGCATGTGGAGCATTCGTTTGTGTGGGATGCTCTACCAGGTTCATTCCTAGATAATGCACTCAAAGGGCACTAAGCATAGAGTGTGAAAACTGAGTTTCCTTGAGAGCTGCTTGGAAGCCTGATGGTGTGTGAAGTTAGTGAGCCAAATGGAGTTGTTCTGCCACAAGAACCACTCGGCTGATCCTTCTTCAATATGCCCTTCACCAACATGCAGTGTTTCCTTGATTGAATTAGCTCTCACACCAATATTTGCGTCTAGAGCCTTTGCATTGAGGGCTATCTGAAAACGGCTGTGGCGCTGAAGTTGCCTGTGAATGTGGAGTTGGTGGCATGTGAAACCCGCATGTGGAGCATTCGTTTGTGTGGGATGCTCTACCAGGTTCATTCCTAGATAATGCACTCAAAGGACACTAAGCATAGAGTGTGAAAACTGAGTTTCCTTGAGAGCTGCTTGGAAGCCTGATGGTGTGTGAAGTTAGTGAGCCAAATGGAGTTGTTCTCCAACAAGAACCACTTGGCTGATCCTTCTTCAATATGCCCTTCACCAACATGCAGTGTTTCCTTGACTGAATTAGCTCTCACACCAATATTTGCGTCTAGAGCCTTTGCATCGAGGGCTATCTGAAAACGGCTGTGGCGCTGAAGTTGCCTGTGAATGTGGAGTTGGTGGCATGTGAAACCCGCATGTGGAGCATTCGTTTGTGTGGGATGCTCTACCAGGTTCATTCCTAGATAATGCACTCAAAGGGCACTAAGCATAGAGTGTGAAAACTGAGTTTCCTTGAGAGCTTCTTGGAAGCCTGATGGTGTGTGAAGTTAGTGAGCCAAATGGAGTTGTTCTCCCACAAGAACCACTCGGCTGATCCTTCTTCAATATGCCCTTCACCAACATGCAGTGTTTCCTTGATTGAATTAGCTCTCACACCAATATTTGCGTCTAGAGCCTTTGCATTGAGGGCTATCTGAAAACGGCTGTGGCGCTGAAGTTGCCTGTGAATGTGGAGTTGGTGGCATGTGAAACCCGCATGTGGAGCATTCGTTTGTGTGGGATGCTCTACCAGGTTCATTCCTAGATAATGCACTCAAAGGACACTAAGCATAGAGTGTGAAAACTGAGTTTCCTTGAGAGCTGCTTGGAAGCCTGATGGTGTGTGAAGTTAGTGAGCCAAATGGAGTTGTTCTCCAACAAGAACCACTTGGCTGATCCTTCTTCAATATGCCCTTCACCAACATGCAGTGTTTCCTTGACTGAATTAGCTCTCACACCAATATTTGCGTCTAGAGCCTTTGCATCGAGGGCTATCTGAAAACGGCTGTGGCGCTGAAGTTGCCTGTGAATGTGGAGTTGGTGGCATGTGAAACCCGCATGTGGAGCATTCGTTTGTGTGGGATGCTCTACCAGGTTCATTCCTAGATAATGCACTCAAAGGGCACTAAGCATAGAGTGTGAAAACTGAGTTTCCTTGAGCTGCTTGGAAGCCTGATGGTGTGTGAAGTTAGTGAGCCAAATGGAGTTGTTCTCCCACAAGAACCACTCGGCTGATCCTTCTTCAATATGCCCTTCACCAACATGCAGTGTTTCCTTGATTGAATTAGCTCTCACACCAATATTTGTGTCTAGAGCCTTTGCATTGAGGGCTATCTGAAAACGGCTGTGGCGCTGAAGTTGCCTGTGAATGTGGAGTTGGTGGCATGTGAAACCCGCATGTGGAGCATTCGATTGTGTGGGATGCTCTACCAGGTTCATTCCTAGATAATGCACTCAAAGGGCACTAAGCATAGAGTGTGAAAACTGAGTTTCCTTGAGAGCTTCTTGGAAGCCTGATGGTGTGTGAAGTTAGTGAGCCAAATGGAGTTGTTCTCCCACAAGAACCACTCGGCTGATCCTTCTTCAATATGCCCTTCACCAACATGCAGTGTTTCCTTGATTGAATTAGCTCTCACACCAATATTTGCGTCTAGAGCCTTTGCATTGAGGGCTATCTGAAAATGGCTGTGGCGCTGAAGTTGCCTGAGAATGTGGAGTTGGTGGCATGTGAAACCCGCATGTGGAGCATTCGTTTGTGTGGGATGCTCTACCAGGTTCATTCCTAGATAATGCACTCAAAGGGCACTAAGCATAGAGTGTGAAAACTGAGTTTCCTTGAGAGCTGCTTGGAAGCTGATGGTGTGTGAAGTTAGTGAGCCAAATGGAGTTGTTCTCCCACAAGAACCACTCGGCTGATCCTTCTTCAATATGCTCTTCACCAACATGCAGAGTTTCCTTGATTGAATTAGCTCTCACACCAGTATTTGAGTCTAGAGCCTTTGCATTGAGGGCTATCTGAAAACGGCTGTGGCGCTGAAGTTGCCTGTGAATGTGGAGTTGGTGGCATGTGAAACCCGCATGTGGAGCATTCGATTGTGTGGGATGCTCTACCAGGTTCATTCCTAGATAATGCACTCAAAGGACACTAAGCATAGAGTGTGAAAACTGAGTTTCCTTGAGAGCTGCTTGGAAGCCTGATGGTGTGTGAAGTTAGTGAGCCAAATGGAGTTGTTCTCCAACAAGAACCACTTGGCTGATCCTTCTTCAATATGCCCTTCACCAACATGCAGTGTTTCCTTGACTGAATTAGCTCTCACACCAATATTTGTGTCTAGAGCCTTTGCATCGAGGGCTATCTGAAAACGGCTGTGGCGCTGAAGTGGCCTGTCAATGTGGAGTTGGTGGCATGTGAAACCCGCATGTGGAGCATTCGTTTGTGTGGGATGCTCTACCAGGTTCATTCCTAGATAATGCACTCAAAGGGCACTAAGCATAGAGTGTGAAAACTGAGTTTCTTTGAGAGCTGCTTGGAAGCCTGATGGTGTGTGAAGTTAGTGAGCCAAATGGAGTTGTTCTCCCACAAGAACCACTCGGCTGATCCTTCTTCAATATGCCCTTCACCAACATGCAGTGTTTCCTTGATTGAATTAGCTCTCACACCAATATTTGTGTCTAGAGCCTTTGCATTGAGGGCTATCTGAAAACGGCTGTGGCGCTGAAGTTGCCTGTGAATGTGGAGTTGGTGGCATGTGAAACCCGCATGTGGAGCATTCGATTGTGTGGGATGCTCTACCAGGTTCATTCCTAGATAATGCACTCAAAGGGCACTAAGCATAGAGTGTGAAAACTGAGTTTCCTTGAGAGCTGTTTGGAAGCCTGATGGTGTGTGAAGTTAGTGAGCCAAATGGAGTTGTTCTCCCACAAGAACCACTCGGCTGATCCTTCTTCAATATGCCCTTCACCAACATGCAGTGTTTCCTTGATTGAATTAGCTCTCACACCAATATTTGCGTCTAGAGCCTTTGCATTGAGGGCTATCTGAAATGGCTGTGGCGCTGAAGTTGCCTGAGAATGTGGAGTTGGTGGCATGTGAAACCCGCATGTGGAGCATTCGTTTGTGTGGGATGCTCTACCAGGTTCATTCCTAGATAATGCACTCAAAGGGCACTAAGCATAGAGTGTGAAAACTGAGTTTCCTTGAGAGCTGCTTGGAATCCTGATGGTGTGTGAAGTTAGTGAGTCAAATGGAGTTGTTCTCCCACAAGAACCACTCGGCTGATCCTTCTTCAATATGCCCTTCACCAACATGCAGTGTTTCCTTGATTGAATTAGCTCTCACACCAATATTTGTGTCTAGAGCCTTTGCATTGAGGGCTATCTGAAAACGGCTGTGGCGCTGAAGTTGCCTGTGAATGTGGAGTTGGTGGCATGTGAAACCCGCATGTGGAGCATTCGATTGTGTGGGATGCTCTACCAGGTTCATTCCTAGATAATGCACTCAAAGGGCACTAAGCATAGAGTGTGAAAACTGAGTTTCCTTGAGAGCTGCTTGGAAGCCTGATGGTGTGTGAAGTTAGTGAGCCAAATGGAGTTGTTCTCCCACAAGAACCACTCGGCTGATCCTTCTTCAATATGCCCTTCACCAACATGCAGTGTTTCCTTGATTGAATTAGCTCTCACACCAATATTTGCGTCTAGAGCCTTTGCATTGAGGGCTATCTGAAAATGGCTGTGGCGCTGAAGTTGCCTGAGAATGTGGAGTTGGTGGCATGTGAAACCCGCATGTGGAGCATTCGTTTGTGTGGGATGCTCTACCAGGTTCATTCCTAGATAATGCACTCAAAGGGCACTAAGCATAGAGTGTGAAAACTGAGTTTCCTTGAGAGCTGCTTGGAAGCCTGATGGTGTGTGAAGTTAGTGAGCCAAATGGAGTTGTTCTCCCACAAGAACCACTCGGCTGATCCTTCTTCAATATGCTCTTCACCAACATGCAGAGTTTCCTTGATTGAATTAGCTCTCACACCAGTATTTGAGTCTAGAGCCTTTGCATTGAGGGCTATCTGAAAACGGCTGTGGCGCTGAAGTTGCCTGTGAATGTGGAGTTGGTGGCATGTGAAACCCGCATGTGGAGCATTCGATTGTGTGGGATGCTCTACCAGGTTCATTCCTAGATAATGCACTCAAAGGACACTAAGCATAGAGTGTGAAAACTGAGTTTCCTTGAGAGCTGCTTGGAAGCCTGATGGTGTGTGAAGTTAGTGAGCCAAATGGAGTTGTTCTCCAACAAGAACCACTTGGCTGATCCTTCTTCAATATGCCCTTCACCAACATGCAGTGTTTCCTTGACTGAATTAGCTCTCACACCAATATTTGTGTCTAGAGCCTTTGCATCGAGGGCTATCTGAAAACGGCTGTGGCGCTGAAGTTGCCTGTCAATGTGGAGTTGGTGGCATGTGAAACCCGCATGTGGAGCATTCGTTTGTGTGGGATGCTCTACCAGGTTCATTCCTAGATAATGCACTCAAAGGGCACTAAGCATAGAGTGTGAAAACTGAGTTTCTTTGAGAGCTGCTTGGAAGCCTGATGGTGTGTGAAGTTAGTGAGCCAAATGGAGTTGTTCTCCCACAAGAACCACTCGGCTGATCCTTCTTCAATATGCCCTTCACCAACATGCAGTGTTTCCTTGATTGAATTAGCTCTCACACCAATATTTGTGTCTAGAGCCTTTGCATTGAGGGCTATCTGAAAACGGCTGTGGCGCTGAAGTTGCCTGTGAATGTGGAGTTGGTGGCATGTGAAACCCGCATGTGGAGCATTCGATTGTGTGGGATGCTCTACCAGGTTCATTCCTAGATAATGCACTCAAAGGGCACTAAGCATAGAGTGTGAAAACTGAGTTTCCTTGAGAGCTGCTTGGAAGCCTGATGGTGTGTGAAGTTAGTGAGCCAAATGGAGTTGTTCTCCCACAAGAACCACTCGGCTGATCCTTCTTCAATATGCCCTTCACCAACATGCAGTGTTTCCTTGATTGAATTAGCTCTCACACCAATATTTGCGTCTAGAGCCTTTGCATTGAGGGCTATCTGAAAATGGCTGTGGCGCTGAAGTTGCCTGAGAATGTGGAGTTGGTGGCATGTGAAACCCGCATGTGGAGCATTCGTTTGTGTGGGATGCTCTACCAGGTTCATTCCTAGATAATGCACTCAAAGGGCACTAAGCATAGAGTGTGAAAACTGAGTTTCCTTGAGAGCTGCTTGGAATCCTGATGGTGTGTGAAGTTAGTGAGTCAAATGGAGTTGTTCTCCCACAAGAACCACTCGGCTGATCCTTCTTTAATATGAACTTCACCAACATGCAGTGTTTCCTTGATTGAATTAGCTCTCACACCAATATTTGCGTCTAGAGCCTTTGCATTGAGGGCTATCTGAAAACGGCTGTGGCGCTGAAGTTGCCTGTGAATGTGGAGTTGGTGGCATGTGAAACCCGCATGTGGAGCATTCGTTTGTGTGGGATGCTCTACCAGGTTCATTCCTAGATAATGCACTCAAAGGACACTAAGCATAGAGTGTGAAAACTGAGTTTCCTTGAGAGCTGCTTGGAAGCCTGATGGTGTGTGAAGTTAGTGAGCCAAATGGAGTTGTTCTCCAACAAGAACCACTTGGCTGATCCTTCTTCAATATGCCCTTCACCAACATGCAGTGTTTCCTTGACTGAATTAGCTCTCACACCAATATTTGTGTCTAGAGCCTTTGCATCGAGGGCTATCTGAAAACGGCTGTGGCGCTGAAGTTGCCTGTCAATGTGGAGTTGGTGGCATGTGAAACCCGCATGTGGAGCATTCGTTTGTGTGGGATGCTCTACCAGGTTCATTCCTAGATAATGCACTCAAAGGGCACTAAGCATAGAGTGTGAAAACTGAGTTTCCTTGAGAGCTGCTTGGAAGCCTGATGGTGTGTGAAGTTAGTGAGCCAAATGGAGTTGTTCTCCCACAAGAACCACTCGGCTGATCCTTCTTCAATATGCCCTTCACCAACATGCAGTGTTTCCTTGATTGAATTAGCTCTCACACCAATATTTGTGTCTAGAGCCTTTGCATTGAGGGCTATCTGAAAACGGCTGTGGCGCTGAAGTTGCCTGTGAATGTGGAGTTGGTGGCATGTGAAACCCGCATGTGGAGCATTCGATTGTGTGGGATGCTCTACCAGGTTCATTCCTAGATAATGCACTCAAAGGGCACTAAGCATAGAGTGTGAAAACTGAGTTTCCTTGAGAGCTGCTTGGAAGCCTGATGGTGTGTGAAGTTAGTGAGCCAAATGGAGTTGTTCTCCCACAAGAACCACTCGGCTGATCCTTCTTCAATATGCCCTTCACCAACATGCAGTGTTTCCTTGATTGAATTAGCTCTCACACCAATATTTGCGTCTAGAGCCTTTGCATTGAGGGCTATCTGAAAATGGCTGTGGCGCTGAAGTTGCCTGAGAATGTGGAGTTGGTGGCATGTGAAACCCGCATGTGGAGCATTCGTTTGTGTGGGATGCTCTACCAGGTTCATTCCTAGATAATGCACTCAAAGGGCACTAAGCATAGAGTGTGAAAACTGAGTTTCCTTGAGAGCTGCTTGGAAGCCTGATGGTGTGTGAAGTTAGTGAGCCAAATGGAGTTGTTCTCCCACAAGAACCACTCGGCTGATCCTTCTTCAATATGCTCTTCACCAACATGCAGAGTTTCCTCGATTGAATTAGCTCTCACACCAGTATTTGAGTCTAGAGCCTTTGCATTGAGGGCTATCTGAAAACGGCTGTGGCGCTGAAGTTGCCTGTCAATGTGGAGTTGGTGGCATGTGAAACCCGCATGTGGAGCATTCGTTTGTGTGGGATGCTCTACCAGGTTCATTCCTAGATAATGCACTCGAAGGGCACTAAGCATAGAGTGTAAAAACTGAGTTTCCTTGAGAGCTGCTTGGAAGCCTGATGGTGTGTGAAGTTAGTGAGCCAAATGGAGTTGTTCTCCCACAAGAACCACTCGGCTGATCCTTCTTCAATATGCCCTTCACCAACATGCAGTGTTTCCTTGATTGAATTAGCTCTCACACCAATATTTGCGTCTAGAGCCTTTGCATTGAGGGCTATCTGAAAACGGCTGTGGCGCTGAAGTTGCCTGTGAATGTGGAGTTGGTGGCATGTGAAACCCGCATGTGGAGCATTCGTTTGTGTGGCATGCTCACCAAGCCTTATTTCAGTCCTAGGAACTCAAAGGGCACTAAGCATAGAGTGTGAAAACTGAGTTTCCTTGAGAGCTGCTTGGAAGCCTGATGGTGTGTGAAGTTAGTGAGCCAAATGGAGTTGTTCTCCCACAAGAACCACTCGGCTGATCCTTCTTCAATATGCCCTTCACCAACATGCAGTGTTTCCTTGATTGAATTAGCTCTCACACCAATATTTGCGTCTAGAGCCTTTGCATTGAGGGCTATCTGAAAACGGCTGTGGCGCTGAAATTGCCTGTGGATGTGGAGTTGGTGGCATGTGAAACCCGCATGTGGAGCATTCGTTTCTGTGGGATGCTCTACCAGCTTCATTTCAGTCCTAGAAACTGAAAGGGCACTAAGCATAGAGTGTGAAAACTGAGTTTCCTTGAGAGCTGCTTGGAAGCCTGATGGTGTGTGAAGTTAGTGAGCCAAATGGAGTTGTTCTCCCACAAGAACCACTCGGCTGATACTTCTTCAATATGCCCTTCACCAACATGCAGAGTTTCCTTGATTGAATTAGCTCTCACACCAGTATTTGAGTCTAGAGCCTTTGCATTGAGGGCTATCTGAAAACGGCTGTGGCGCTGAAGTTGCCTGTGATGTGGAGTTGGTGGCATGTGAAACCCGCATGTGGAGCATTCGATTGTGTGGGATGCTCTACCAGGTTCATTCCTAGATAATGCACTCAAAGGGCACTAAGCATAGAGTGTGAAAACTGAGTTTCCTTGAGAGCTGCTTGGAAGCCTGATGGTGTGTGAAGTTAGTGAGCCAAATGGAGTTGTTCTCCCACAAGAACCACTCGGCTGATCCTTCTTCAATATGCCCTTCACCAACATGCAGTGTTTCCTTGATTGAATTAGCTCTCACACCAATATTTGCGTCTAGAGCCTTTGCATTGAGGGCTATCTGAAAATGGCTGTGGCGCTGAAGTTGCCTGAGAATGTGGAGTTGGTGGCATGTGAAACCCGCATGTGGAGCATTCGTTTGTGTGGGATGCTCTACCAGGTTCATTCCTAGATAATGCACTCAAAGGGCACTAAGCATAGAGTGTGAAAACTGAGTTTCCTTGAGAGCTGCTTGGAAGCCTGATGGTGTGTGAAGTTAGTGAGCCAAATGGAGTTGTTCTCCCACAAGAACCACTCGGCTGATCCTTCTTCAATATGCTCTTCACCAACATGCAGAGTTTCCTCGATTGAATTAGCTCTCACACCAGTATTTGAGTCTAGAGCCTTTGCATTGAGGGCTATCTGAAAACGGCTGTGGCGCTGAAGTTGCCTGTCAATGTGGAGTTGGTGGCATGTGAAACCCGCATGTGGAGCATTCGTTTGTGTGGGATGCTCTACCAGGTTCATTCCTAGATAATGCACTCGAAGGGCACTAAGCATAGAGTGTAAAAACTGAGTTTCCTTGAGAGCTGCTTGGAAGCCTGATGGTGTGTGAAGTTAGTGAGCCAAATGGAGTTGTTCTCCCACAAGAACCACTCGGCTGATCCTTCTTCAATATGCCCTTCACCAACATGCAGTGTTTCCTTGATTGAATTAGCTCTCACACCAATATTTTCGTCTAGAGCCTTTGCATTGAGGGCTATCTGAAAACGGCTGTGGCGCTGAAGTTGCCTGTGAATGTGGAGTTGGTGGCATGTGAAACCCGCATGTGGAGCATTCGTTTGTGTGGCATGCTCACCAAGTCTTATTTCAGTCCTAGGAACTCAAAGGGCACTAAGCATAGAGTGTGAAAACTGAGTTTCCTTGAGAGCTGCTTGGAAGCCTGATGGTGTGTGAAGTTAGTGAGCCAAATGGAGTTGTTCTCCCACAAGAACCACTCGGCTGATCCTTCTTCAATATGCCCTTCACCAACATGCAGTGTTTCCTTGATTGAATTAGCTCTCACACCAATATTTGCGTCTAGAGCCTTTGCATTGAGGGCTATCTGAAAACGGCTGTGGCGCTGAAATTGCCTGTGGATGTGGAGTTGGTGGCATGTGAAACCCGCATGTGGAGCATTCGTTTCTGTGGGATGCTCTACCAGCTTCATTTCAGTCCTAGAAACTGAAAGGGCACTAAGCATAGAGTGTGAAAACTGAGTTTCCTTGAGAGCTGCTTGGAAGCCTGATGGTGTGTGAAGTTAGTGAGCCAAATGGAGTTGTTCTCCCACAAGAACCACTCGGCTGATACTTCTTCAATATGCCCTTCACCAACATGCAGAGTTTCCTTGATTGAATTAGCTCTCACACCAGTATTTGAGTCTAGAGCCTTTGCATTGAGGGCTATCTGAAAACGGCTGTGGCGCTGAAGTTGCCTGTGATGTGGAGTTGGTGGCATGTGAAACCCGCATGTGGAGCATTCGTTTGTGTGGGATGCTCTACCAGGTTCATTCCTAGATAATGCACTCAAAGGGCACTAAGCATAGAGTGTGAAAACTGAGTTTCCTTGAGAGCTGCTTGGAAGCCTGATGGTGTGTGAAGTTAGTGAGTCAAATGGAGTTGTTCTCCCACAAGAACCACTCGGCTGATCCTTCTTTAATATGCCCTTCACCAACATGCAGTGTTTCCTTGATTGAATTAGCTCTCACACCAATATTTGCGTCTAGAGCCTTTGCATTGAGGGCTATCTGAAAACGGCTGTGGCGCTGAAGTTGCCTGAGAATGTGGAGTTGTTGGCATGTGAAACCCGCATGTGGAGCATTCGTTTGTGTGGGATGCTCTACCAGGTTCATTCCTAGATAATGCACTCAAAGGGCACTAAGCATAGAGTGTGAAAACTGAGTTTCCTTGAGAGCTGCTTGGAAGCCTGATGGTGTGTGAAGTTAGTGAGCCAAATGGAGTTGTTCTCCAACAAGAACTACCTGCTGGTCCTCTTCAATATGCCCTTCACCAACATGCAGTGTTTCCTTGATTGAATTAGCTCTCACACCAATATTTGCGTCTAGAGCCTTTGCATTGAGGGCTATCTGAAAACGGCTGTGGCGCTGAAGTTGCCTGAGAATGTGGAGTTGGTGGCATGTGAAAACCGCATGTGGAGCATTCGATTGTGTGGGATGCTCTACCAGGTTCATTCCTAGATAATGCACTCAAAGGGCACTAAGCATAGAGTGTGAAAACTGAGTTTCCTTGAGATCTGCTTGGAAGCCTGATGGTGTGTGAAGTTAGTGAGCCAAATGGAGTTGTTCTCCCACAAGAACCACTCGGCTGATCCTTCTTCAATATGCCCTTCACCAACATGCAGTGTTTCCTTGATTGAATTAGCTCTCACACCAATATTTGCGTCTAGAGCCTTTGCATTGAGGGCTATCTGAAAACGGCTGTGGCGCTGAAGTTGCCTGTGAATGTGGAGTTGGTGGCATGTGAAACCCGCATGTGGAGCATTCGTTTGTGTGGCATGCTCACCAAGCCTTATTTCAGTCCTAGGAACTCAAAGGGCACTAAGCATAGAGTGTGAAAACTGAGTTTCCTTGAGAGCTGCTTGGAAGCCTGATGGTGTGTGAAGTTAGTGAGCCAAATGGAGTTGTTCTCCCACAAGAACCACTCGGCTGATCCTTCTTCAATATGCCCTTCACCAACATGCAGTGTTTCCTTGATTGAATTAGCTCTCACACCAATATTTGCGTCTAGAGCCTTTGCATTGAGGGCTATCTGAAAACGGCTGTGGCGCTGAAGTTGCCTGTGAATGTGGAGTTGGTGGCATGTGAAACCCGCATGTGGAGCATTCGTTTCTGTGGGATGCTCTACCAGCTTCATTTCAGTCCTAGAAACTGAAAGGGCACTAAGCATAGAGTGTGAAAACTGAGTTTCCTTGAGAGCTGCTTGGAAGCCTGATGGTGTGTGAAGTTAGTGAGCCAAATGGAGTTGTTCTCCCACAAGAACCACTCGGCTGATCCTTCTTCAATATGCCCTTCACCAACATGCAGAGTTTCCTTGATTGAATTAGCTCTCACACCAGTATTTGAGTCTAGAGCCTTTGCATTGAGGACTATCTGAAAACGGCTGTGGCGCTGGAGTTGCCTGTGAATGTGGAGTTGGTGGCATGTGAAACCCGCATGTGGAGCATTCGTTTGTGTGGGATGCTCTACCAGGTTCATTCCTAGATAATGCACTCAAAGGGCACTAAGCATAGAGTGTGAAAACTGAGTTTCCTTGAGAGCTGCTTGGAATCCTGATGGTGTGTGAAGTTAGTGAGTCAAATGGAGTTGTTCTCCCACAAGAACCACTCGGCTGATCCTTCTTTAATATGAACTTCACCAACATGCAGTGTTTCCTTGATTGAATTAGCTCTCACACCAATATTTGCGTCTAGAGCCTTTGCATTGAGGGCTATCTGAAAACGGCTGTGGCGCTGAAGTTGCCTGAGAATGTGGAGTTGTTGGCATGTGAAACCCGCATGTGGAGCATTCGTTTGTGTGGGATGCTCTAGCAGGTTCATTCCTAGATAATGCACTCAAAGGGCACTAAGCATAGAGTGTGAAAACTGAGTTTCCTTGAGAGCTGCTTGGAAGCCTGATGGTGTGTGAAGTTAGTGAGCCAAATGGAGTTGTTCTCCAACAAGAACTACCTGCTGGTCCTCTTCAATATGCACTTCACCAACATGCAGTGTTTCCTTGATTGAATTAGCTCTCACACCAATATTTGCGTCTAGAGCCTTTGCATTGAGGGCTATCTGAAAACGGCTGTGGCGCTGAAGTTGCCTGAGAATGTGGAGTTGGTGGCATGTGAAAACCGCATGTGGAGCATTCGTTTCTGTGGGATGCTCTAGCAGGTTCATTCCTAGATAATGCACTCAAAGGGCACTAAGCATAGAGTGTGAAAACTGAGTTTCCTTGAGAGCTGCTTGGAAGCCTGATGGTGTGTGAAGTTAGTGAGCCAAATGGAGTTGTTCTCCAACAAGAACCACTCGGCTGATCCTTCTTCAATATGCCCTTCACCAACATGCAGTGTTTCCTTGATTGAATTAGCTCTCACACCAATATTTGCGTCTAGAGCCTTTGCATTGAGGGCTATCTGAAAACGGCTGTGGCGCTGAAGTTGCCTGTGAATGTGGAGTTGGTGGCATGTGAAACCCGCATGTGGAGCATTCGTTTGTTTGGGATGCTCTACCAGGTTCATTCCTAGATAATGCACTCAAAGGGCACTAAGCATAGAGTGTGCAAACTGAGTTTCCTTGAGAGCTGCTTGGAAGCCTGATGGTGTGTGAAGTTAGTGAGCCAAATGGAGTTGTTCTCCCACAAGAACCACTCGGCTGATCCTTCTTCAATATGCACTTCACCAACATGCAGTGCTTCCTTGATTGAATTAGCTCTCACACCAATATTTGCGTCTAGAGCCTTTGCATTGAGGGCTATCTGAAAACGGCTGTGGCGCTGAAGTTGCCTGTGAATGTGGAGTTGGTGGCATGTGAAACCCGCATGTGGAGCATTCGTTTTTTTGGCATGCTCTCCAAGCCTTATTTCAGTCCTAGGCACTCAAAGGGCACTAAGCATAGAGTGTGAAAACTGAGTTTCCTTGAGAGCTGCTTGGAAGCCTGATGGTGTGTGAAGTTAGTGAGCCAATTGGAGTTGTTCTCCCACAAGAACCACTCGGCTGATCCTTCTTCAATATGCCCTTCACCAACATGCAGTGTTTCCTTGATTGAATTAACTCTCACACCAATATTTGCGTCTAGAGCCTTTGCATTGAGGGCTATCTGAAAACGGCTGTGGCGCTGAAGTTGCCTGTGAATGTGGAGTTGGTGGCATGTGAAACCCGCATGTGGAGCATTCGATTGTGTGGGATGCTCTACCAGGTTCATTCCTAGATAATGCACTCAAAGGGCACTAAGCATAGAGTGTGAAAACTGAGTTTCCTTGAGAGCTGCTTAGAAGCCTGATGGTGTGTGAAGTTAGTGAGCCAAATGGAGTTGTTCTCCCACAAGAACCATTCGGCTGATCCTTCTTCAATATGCCCTTCACCAACATGCAGTGTTTCCTTGATTGAATTAGCTCTCACACCAATATTTGCGTCTAGAGCCTTTGCATTGAGGGCTATCTGAAAACGGCTGTGGCGCTGAAGTTGCCTGTGAATGTGGAGTTGGTGGCATGTGAAACCCGCATGTGGAGCATTCGATTGTGTGGGATGCTCTACCAGGTTCATTCCTAGATAATGCACTCAAAGGGCACTAAGCATAGAGTGTGAAAACTGAGTTTCCTTGAGAGCTGCTTAGAAGCCTGATGGTGTGTGAAGTTAGTGAGCCAAATAGAGTTGTTCTCCAACAAGAACTACCTGCTGATCCTCTTCAATATGCCCTTCACCAACATGCAGTGTTTCCTTGATTGAATTAGCTCTCACACCAATATTTGCGTCTAGAGCCTTTGCATTGAGGGCTATCTGAAAACGGCTGTGGCGCTGAAGTTGCCTGAGAATGTGGAGTTGTTGGCATGTGAAAACCGCATGTGGAGCATTCGTTTCTGTGGGATGCTCTACCAGGTTCATTCCTAGATAATGCACTCAAAGGGCACTAAGCATAGAGTGTGAAAACTGAGTTTCCTTGAGAGCTGCTTGGAAGCCTGATGGTGTGTGAAGTTAGTGAGCCAAATGGAGTTGTTCTCCCACAAGAACCACTCGGCTGATCCTTCTTCAATATGCTCTTCACCAACATGCAGAGTTTCCTTGATTGAATTAGCTCTCACACCAGTATTTGAGTCTAGAGCGTTTGCATTGAGGGCTATCTGAAAACGGCTGTGGCGCTGAAGTTGCCTGTGAATGTGGAGTTGGTGGCATGTGAAACCCGCATGTGGAGCATTCGTTTGTGTGGGATGCTCTACCAGGTTCATTCCTAGATAATGCACTCGAAGGGCACTAAGCATAGAGTGTAAAAACTGAGTTTCCTTGAGAGCTGCTTGGAAGCCTGATGGTGTGTGAAGTTAGTGAGCCAAATGGAGTTGTTCTCCCACAAGAACCACTCGGCTGATCCTTCTTCAATATGCCCTTCACCAACATGCAGTGTTTCCTTGATTGAATTAGCTCTCACACCAATATTTGCGTCTAGAGCCTTTGCATTGAGGGCTATCTGAAAATGGCTGTGGCGCTGAAGTTGCCTGTGAATGTGGAGTTGGTGGCATGTGAAACCCGCATGTGGAGCATTCGTTTGTGTGGCATGCTCACCAAGCCTTATTTCAGTCCTAGGAACTCAAAGGGCACTAAGCATAGAGTGTGAAAACTGAGTTTCCTTGAGAGCTGCTTGGAAGCCTGATGGTGTGTGAAGTTAGTGAGCCAAATGGAGTTGTTCTCCCACAAGAACCACTCTGCTGATCCTTCTTCAATATGCCCTTCACCAACATGCAGTGTTTCCTTGATTGAATTAGCTCTCACACCAATATTTGCGTCTAGAGCCTTTGCATTGAGGGCTATCTGAAAACGGCTGTGGCGCTGAAGTTGCCTGTGAATGTGGAGTTGGTGGCATGTGAAACCCGCATGTGGAGCATTCGTTTGTGTGGGATGCTCTACCAGGTTCATTCCTAGATAATGCACTCAAAGGGCACTAAGCATAGAGTGTGAAAACTGAGTTTCCTTGAGAGCTGCTTGGAATCCTGATGGTGTGTGAAGTTAGTGAGTCAAATGGAGTTGTTCTCCCACAAGAACCACTCGGCTGATCCTTCTTTAATATGAACTTCACCAACATGCAGTGTTTCCTTGATTGAATTAGCTCTCACACCAATATTTGCGTCTAGAGCCTTTGCATTGAGGGCTATCTGAAAACGGCTGTGGCGCTGAAGTTGCCTGAGAATGTGGAGTTGTTGGCATGTGAAACCCGCATGTGGAGCATTCGTTTGTGTGGGATGCTCTACCAGGTTCATTCCTAGATAATGCACTCAAAGGGCACTAAGCATAGAGTGTGAAAACTGAGTTTCCTTGAGAGCTGCTTGGAAGCCTGATGGTGTGTGAAGTTAGTGAGCCAAATGGAGTTGTTCTCCCACAAGAACTACCTGCTGGTCCTCTTCAATATGCCCTTCACCAACATGCAGTGTTTCCTTGATTGAATTAGCTCTCACACCAATATTTGCGTCTAGAGCCTTTGCATTGAGGGCTATCTGAAAACGGCTGTGGCGCTGAAGTTGCCTGAGAATGTGGAGTTGGTGGCATGTGAAAACCGCATGTGGAGCATTCGTTTCTGTGGGATGCTCTACCAGGTTCATTCCTAGATAATGCACTCAAAGGGCACTAAGCATAGAGTGTGAAAACTGAGTTTCCTTGAGATCTGCTTGGAAGCCTGATGGTGTGTGAAGTTAGTGAGCCAAATGGAGTTGTTCTCCCACAAGAACCACTCGGCTGATCCTTCTTCAATATGCCCTTCACCAACATGCAGTGTTTCCTTGATTGAATTAGCTCTCACACCAATATTTGCGTCTAGAGCCTTTGCATTGAGGGCTATCTGAAAACGGCTGTGGCGCTGAAGTTGCCTGTGAATGTGGAGTTGGTGGCATGTGAAACCCGCATGTGGAGCATTCGTTTGTGTGGCATGCTCACCAAGCCTTATTTCAGTCCTAGGAACTCAAAGGGCACTAAGCATAGAGTGTGAAAACTGAGTTTCCTTGAGAGCTGCTTGGAAGCCTGATGGTGTGTGAAGTTAGTGAGTCAAATGGAGTTGTTCTCCCACAAGAACCACTCGGCTGATCCTTCTTTAATATGAACTTCACCAACATGCAGTGTTTCCTTGATTGAATTAGCTCTCACACCAATATTTGCGTCTAGAGCCTTTGCATTGAGGGCTATCTGAAAACGGCTGTGGCGCTGAAGTTGCCTGAGAATGTGGAGTTGTTGGCATGTGAAACCCGCATGTGGAGCATTCGTTTGTGTGGGATGCTCTACCAGGTTCATTCCTAGATAATGCACTCAAAGGGCACTAAGCATAGAGTGTGAAAACTGAGTTTCCTTGAGAGCTGCTTGGAAGCCTGATGGTGTGTGAAGTTAGTGAGCCAAATGGAGTTGTTCTCCAACAAGAACTACCTGCTGGTCCTCTTCAATATGCCCTTCACCAACATGCAGTGTTTCCTTGATTGAATTAGCTCTCACACCAATATTTGCGTCTAGAGCCTTTGCATTGAGGGCTATCTGAAAACGGCTGTGGCGCTGAAGTTGCCTGAGAATGTGGAGTTGGTGGCATGTGAAACCCGCATGTGGAGCATTCGTTTCTGTGGGATGCTCTACCAGGTTCATTCCTAGATAATGCACTCAAAGGGCACTAAGCATAGAGTGTGAAAACTGAGTTTCCTTGAGATCTGCTTGGAAGCCTGATGGTGTGTGAAGTTAGTGAGCCAAATGGAGTTGTTCTCCCACAAGAACCACTCGGCTGATCCTTCTTCAATATGCCCTTCACCAACATGCAGTGTTTCCTTGATTGAATTAGCTCTCACACCAATATTTGCGTCTAGAGCCTTTGCATTGAGGGCTATCTGAAAACGGCTGTGGCGCTGAAGTTGCCTGTGAATGTGGAGTTGGTGGCATGTGAAACCCGCATGTGGAGCATTCGTTTGTGTGGGATGCTCACCAAGCCTTATTTCAGTCCTAGGAACTCAAAGGGCACTAAGCATAGAGTGTGAAAACTGAGTTTCCTTGAGAGCTGCTTGGAAGCCTGATGGTGTGTGAAGTTAGTGAGCCAAATGGAGTTGTTCTCCCACAAGAACCACTCGGCTGATCCTTCTTCAATATGCCCTTCACCAACATGCAGTGTTTCCTTGATTGAATTAGCTCTCACACCAATATTTGCGTCTAGAGCCTTTGCATTGAGGGCTATCTGAAAACGGCTGTGGCGCTGAAGTTGCCTGTGAATGTGGAGTTGGTGGCATGTGAAACCCGCATGTGGAGCATTCGTTTCTGTGGGATGCTCTACCAGCTTCATTTCAGTCCTAGAAACTGAAAGGGCACTAAGCATAGAGTGTGAAAACTGAGTTTCCTTGAGAGCTGCTTGGAAGCCTGATGGTGTGTGAAGTTAGTGAGCCAAATGGAGTTGTTCTCCCACAAGACCCACTCGGCTGATCCTTCTTCAATATGCCCTTCACCAACATGCAGAGTTTCCTTGATTGAATTAGCTCTCACACCAGTATTTGAGTCTAGAGCCTTTGCATTGAGGGCTATCTGAAAACGGCTGTGGCGCTGGAGTTGCCTGTGAATGTGGAGTTGGTGGCATGTGAAACCCGCATGTGGAGCATTCGTTTGTGTGGGATGCTCTACCAGGTTCATTCCTAGATAATGCACTCAAAGGGCACTAAGCATAGAGTGTGAAAACTGAGTTTCCTTGAGAGCTGCTTGGAATCCTGATGGTGTGTGAAGTTAGTGAGTCAAATGGAGTTGTTCTCCCACAAGAACCACTCGGCTGATCCTTCTTTAATATGAACTTCACCAACATGCAGTGTTTCCTTGATTGAATTAGCTCTCACACCAATATTTGCGTCTAGAGCCTTTGCATTGAGGGCTATCTGAAAACGGCTGTGGCGCTGAAGTTGCCTGAGAATGTGGAGTTGTTGGCATGTGAAACCCGCATGTGGAGCATTCGTTTGTGTGGGATGCTCTAGCAGGTTCATTCCTAGATAATGCACTCAAAGGGCACTAAGCATAGAGTGTGAAAACTGAGTTTCCTTGAGAGCTGCTTGGAAGCCTGATGGTGTGTGAAGTTAGTGAGCCAAATGGAGTTGTTCTCCAACAAGAACTACCTGCTGGTCCTCTTCAATATGCCCTTCACCAACATGCAGTGTTTCCTTGATTGAATTAGCTCTCACACCAATATTTGCGTCTAGAGCCTTTGCATTGAGGGCTATCTGAAAACGGCTGTGGCGCTGAAGTTGCCTGAGAATGTGGAGTTGGTGGCATGTGAAAACCGCATGTGGAGCATTCGTTTCTGTGGGATGCTCTAGCAGGTTCATTCCTAGATAATGCACTCAAAGGGCACTAAGCATAGAGTGTGAAAACTGAGTTTCCTTGAGAGCTGCTTGGAAGCCTGATGGTGTGTGAAGTTAGTGAGCCAAATGGAGTTGTTCTCCAACAAGAACCACTCGGCTGATCCTTCTTCAATATGCCCTTCACCAACATGCAGTGTTTCCTTGATTGAATTAGCTCTCACACCAATATTTGCGTCTAGAGCCTTTGCATTGAGGGCTATCTGAAAACGGCTGTGGCGCTGAAGTTGCCTGTGAATGTGGAGTTGGTGGCATGTGAAACCCGCATGTGGAGCATTCGTTTCTGTGGGATGCTCTACCAGCTTCATTTCAGTCCTAGAAACTGAAAGGGCACTAAGCATAGAGTGTGAAAACTGAGTTTCCTTGAGAGCTGCTTGGAAGCCTGATGGTGTGTGAAGTTAGTGAGCCAAATGGAGTTGTTCTCCCACAAGAACCACTCGGCTGATCCTTCTTCAATATGCCCTTCACCAACATGCAGAGTTTCCTTGATTGAATTAGCTCTCACACCAGTATTTGAGTCTAGAGCCTTTGCATTGAGGACTATCTGAAAACGGCTGTGGCGCTGGAGTTGCCTGTGAATGTGGAGTTGGTAGCATGTGAAACCCGCATGTGGAGCATTCGTTTGTGTGGGATGCTCTACCAGGTTCATTCCTAGATAATGCACTCAAAGGGCACTAAGCATAGAGTGTGAAAACTGAGTTTCCTTGAGAGCTGCTTGGAAGCCTGATGGTGTGTGAAGTTAGTGAGTCAAATGGAGTTGTTCTCCCACAAGAACCACTCGGCTGATCCTTCTTTAATATGAACTTCACCAACATGCAGTGTTTCCTTGATTGAATTAGCTCTCACACCAATATTTGCGTCTAGAGCCTTTGCATTGAGGGCTATCTGAAAACGGCTGTGGCGCTGAAGTTGCCTGAGAATGTGGAGTTGTTGGCATGTGAAACCCGCATGTGGAGCATTCGTTTGTGTGGGATGCTCTAGCAGGTTCATTCCTAGATAATGCACTCAAAGGGCACTAAGCATAGAGTGTGAAAACTGAGTTTCCTTGAGAGCTGCTTGGAAGCCTGATGGTGTGTGAAGTTAGTGAGCCAAATGGAGTTGTTCTCCAACAAGAACCACTCGGCTGATCCTCTTCAATATGCACTTCACCAACATGCAGTGTTTCCTTGATTGAATTAGCTCTCACACCAATATTTGCGTCTAGAGCCTTTGCATTGAGGGCTATCTGAAAACGGCTGTGGCGCTGAAGTTGCCTGAGAATGTGGAGTTGGTGGCATGTGAAAACCGCATGTGGAGCATTCGTTTCTGTGGGATGCTCTAGCAGGTTCATTCCTAGATAATGCACTCAAAGGGCACTAAGCATAGAGTGTGAAAACTGAGTTTCCTTGAGAGCTGCTTGGAAGCCTGATGGTGTGTGAAGTTAGTGAGCCAAATGGAGTTGTTCTCCAGCAAGAACCACTCGGCTGATCCTTCTTCAATATGCCCTTCACCAACATGCAGTGTTTCCTTGATTGAATTAGCTCTCACACCACTATTTGCGTCTAGAGCCTTTGCATTGAGGGCTATCTGAAAACGGCTGTGGCGCTGAAGTTGCCTGTGAATGTGGAGTTGGTGGCATGTGAAACCCGCATGTGGAGCATTCGTTTGTTTGGGATGCTCTACCAGGTTCATTCCTAGATAATGCACTCAAAGGGCACTAAGCATAGAGTGTGCAAACTGAGTTTTCCTTGAGAGCTGCTTGGAAGCCTGATGGTGTGTGAAGTTAGTGAGCCAAATGGAGTTGTTCTCCCACAAGAACCACTCGGCTGATCCTTCTTCAATATGCACTTCACCAACATGCCAGTGTTTTCCTTGATTGAATTAGCTTTCACACCAATATTTGCGTCTAGAGCCTTTGCATTGAGGGCTATCTGAAAATGGCTGTGGCGCTGAAGTTGCCTGTGAATGTGGAGTTGGTGGCATGTGAAACCCGCATGTGGAGCATTCGTTTGTTTGGCATGCTCTCCAAGCCTTATTTCAGTCCTAGGCACTCAAAGGGCACTAAGCATAGAGTGTGAAAACTGAGTTTCCTTGAGAGCTGCTTGGAAGCCTGATGGTGTGTGAAGTTAGTGAGCCAATTGGAGTTGTTCTCCCACAAGAACCACTCGGCTGATCCTTCTTCAATATGCCCTTCACCAACATGCAGTGTTTCCTTGATTGAATTAGCTCTCACACCAATATTTGCGTCTAGAGCCTTTGCATTGAGGGCTATCTGAAAACGGCTGTGGCGCTTGAAGTTGCCTGTGAATGTGGAGTTGGTGGCATGTGAAACCCGCATGTGGAGCATTCGATTGTGTGGGATGCTCTACCAGGTTCATTCCTAGATAATGCACTCAAAGGGCACTAAGCATAGAGTGTGAAAACTGAGTTTCCTTGAGAGCTGCTTAGAAGCCTGATGGTGTGTGAAGTTAGTGAGCCAAATGGAGTTGTTTCTCCCACAAGAACCATTCGGTTGATCCTTCTTCAATATGCCCTTCACCAACATGCAGTGTTTCCTTGATTGAATTAGCTCTCACACCAATATTTGCGTCTAGTGCCTTTGCATTGAGGGCTATCTGAAAACGGCTGTGGCGCTGAAGTTGCCTGAGAATGTGGAGTTGGTGGCATGTGAAACCCGCATGTGGAGCATTCGATTGTGTGGGATGCTCTACCAGGTTCATTCCTAGATAATGCACTCAAAGGGCACTAAGCATAGAGTGTGAAAACTGAGTTTCCTTGAGAGCTGCTTAGAAGCCTGATGGTGTGTGAAGTTAGTGAGCCAAATGGAGTTGTTCTCCAGCAAGAACCACTCGGCTGATCCTTCTTCAATATGCCCTTCACCAACATGCAGTGTTTCCTTGATTGAATTAGCTCTCACACCAATATTTGCGTCTAGAGCCTTTGCATTGAGGGCTATCTGAAACGGCTGTGGCGCTGAAGTTGCCTGTGAATGTGGAGTTGGTGGCATGTGAAACCCGCATGTGGAGCATTCGTTTGTTTGGGATGCTCTACCAGGTTCATTCCTAGATAATGCACTCAAAGGGCACTAAGCATAGAGTGTGCAAACTGAGTTTCCTTGAGAGCTGCTTGGAAGCCTGATGGTGTGTGAAGTTAGTGAGCCAAATGGAGTTGTTCTCCCACAAGAACCACTCGGCTGATCCTTCTTCAATATGCACTTCACCAACATGCAGTGTTTCCTTGATTGAATTAGCTTTCACACCAATATTTGCGTCTAGAGCCTTTGCATTGAGGGCTATCTGAAAATGGCTGTGGCGCTGAAGTTGCCTGTGAATGTGGGAGTTGGTGGCATGTGAAACCCGCATGTGGAGCATTCGTTTGTTTGGCATGCTCTCCAAGCCTTATTTCAGTCCTAGGCACTCAAAGGGCACTAAGCATAGAGTGTGAAAACTGAGTTTCCTTGAGAGCTGCTTGGAAGCCTGATGGTGTGTGAAGTTAGTGAGCCAATTGGAGTTGTTCTCCCACAAGAAACCACTCGGCTGATCCTTCTTCAATATGCCCTTCACCAACATGCAGTGTTTCCTTGATTGAATTAGCTCTCACACCAATATTTGCGTCTAGAGCCTTTGCATTGAGGGCTATCTGAAAACGGCTGTGGCGCTGAAGTTGCCTGTGAATGTGGAGTTGGTGGCATGTGAAACCCGCATGTGGAGCATTCGATTGTGTGGGATGCTCTACCAGGTTCATTCCTAGATAATGCACTCAAAGGGCACTAAGCATAGAGTGTGAAAACTGAGTTTCCTTGAGAGCTGCTTAGAAGCCTGATGGTGTGTGAAGTTAGTGAGCCAAATGGAGTTGTTCTCCCACAAGAACCATTCGGTTGATCCTTCTTCAATATGCCCTTCACCAACATGCAGTGTTTCCTTGATTGAATTAGCTCTCACACCAATATTTGCGTCTAGTGCCTTTGCATTGAGGGCTATCTGAAAACGGCTGTGGCGCTGAAGTTGCCTGAGAATGTGGAGTTGGTGGCATGTGAAACCCGCATGTGGAGCATTCGATTGTGTGGGATGCTCTACCAGGTTCATTCCTAGATAATGCACTCAAAGGGCACTAAGCATAGAGTGTGAAAACTGAGTTTCCTTGAGAGCTGCTTAGAAGCCTGATGGTGTGTGAAGTTAGTGAGCCAAATAGAGTTGTTCTCCAACAAGAACTACCTGCTGATCCTCTTCAATATGCCCTTCACCAACATGCAGTGTTTCCTTGATTGAATTAGCTCTCACACCAATATTTGCGTCTAGAGCCTTTGCATTGAGGGCTATCTGAAAACGGCTGTGGCGCTGAAGTTGCCTGAGAATGTGGAGTTGGTGGCATGTGAAAACCGCATGTGGAGCGTTCGTTTCTGTGGGATGCTCTACCAGGTTCATTCCTAGATAATGCACTCAAAGGGCACTAAGCATAGAGTGTGAAAACTGAGTTTCCTTGAGATCTGCTTGGAAGCCTGATGGTGTGTGAAGTTAGTGAGCCAAATGGAGTTGTTCTCCCACAAGAACCACTCGGCTGATCCTTCTTCAATATGCCCTTCACCAACATGCAGTGTTTCCTTGATTGAATTAGCTCTCACACCAATATTTTTGTCTAGAGCCTTTGCATTGAGGGTTATCTGAAAACGGCTGTGGCACTGAAGTTGCCTGTGAATGTGGAGTTGGTGGCATGTGAAACCCGCATGTGGAGCATTCGTTTGTTTGGGATGCTCTACCAGGTTCATTCCTAGATATTGCACTCCAAAGGGCACTAAGCATAGAGTGTGCAAACTGAGTTTCCTTGAGAGCTGCTTGGAAGCCTGATGGTGTGTGAAGTTAGTGAGCCAAATGGAGTTGTTCTCCCACAAGAACCACTCGGCTGATCCTTCTTCAATATGCCCTTCACCAACATGCAGTGTTTCCTTGATTGAATTAGCTCTCACACCAATATTTGCGTCTAGAGCCTTTGCATTGAGGGCTATCTGAAAACGGCTGTGGCGCTGAAGTTGCCTGTGAATGTGGAGTTGGTGGCATGTGAAACCCTCATGTGGAGCATTCGTTTGTGTGGGATGCTCTACCAGCTTCATTTCAGTCCTAGAAACTGAAAGGGCACTAAGCATAGAGTGTGAAAACTGAGTTTCCTTGAGAGCTGCTTGGAAGCCTGATGGTGTCTGAAGTTAGTGAGCCAAATGGAGTTGTTCTCCCACAAGAACCACTCGGCTGATCCTTCTTCAATATGCCCTTCACCAACATGCAGTGTTTCCTTGATTGAATTAGCTCTCACACCAATATTTGCGTCTAGAGCCTTTGCATTGAGGGCTATCTGAAAACAGCTGTGGCGCTGAAGTTGCCTGTGATTGTGGAGTTGGTGGCATGTGAAACCCGCGTTTGGGCATTTGTTTGTGTGGGATGCTCTACCAGGTTCATTCCTAGATAATGCACGCAAAGGGCACTAAGCATAGAGTGTGAAAACTGAGTTTCCTTGAGAGCTGCTTGGAAGCCTGATGGTGTGTGAAGTTAGTGAGCCAAATGGAGTTGTTCTCCCACAAGAACCACTCGGTTGATCCTTCTTCAATATGCCCTTCACCAACATGCAGTGTTTCTTTGATTGAATTAGCTCTCACACCAATATTTGTGTCTAGAGCCTTTGCATTGAGGGCTATCTGAAAACGGCTGTGGCGCTGAAGTTGCCTGTGAATGTGGAGTTGGTGGCATGTGAAACCCGCATGTGGAGCATTCGTTTGTGTGGGATGCTCTACCAGCTTCATTTCAGTCCTAGAACCTGAAAGGGTACTAAGCATAGAGTGTGAAAACTGAGTTTCCTTGAGAGCTGCTTGGAAGCCTGATGGTGTGTGAAGTTAGTGAGCCAAATGGAGTTGTTCTCCCACAAGAACCACTCGGCTGATCCTTCTTCAATATGCCCTTCACCAACATGCAGAGTTTCCTTGATTGAATTAGCTCTCACACCAGTATTTGAGTTTAGAGCCTTTGCATTGAGGGCTATCTGAAAACGGCTGTGGCGCTGAAGTTGCCTGTGAATGTGGAGTTGGTGGCATGTGAAACCCGCATGTGGAGCATTCGTTTGTGTGGCATGCTCACCAAGACTTATTTCAGTCCTAGGCACTCAAAGGGCACTAAGCATAGAGTGTGAAAACTGAGTTTCCTTGAGAGCTGCTTGGAAGCCTGATGGTGTGTGAAGTTAGTGAGCCAAATGGAGTTGTTCTCCCACAAGAACCACTCGGCTGATCCTTCTTCAATATGCCCTTCACCAACATGCAGTGTTTCCTTGATTGAATTAGCTCTCACACCAATATTTGCGTCTAGAGCCTTTGCATTGAGGGCTATCTGAAAACGGCTGTGGCGCTGAAGTTGCCTGTGAATGTGGAGTTGGTGGCATGTGAAACCCGCATGTGGAGCATTCGATTGTGTGGGATGCTCTACCAGGTTCATTCCTAGATAATGCACTCAAAGGGCACTAAGCATAGAGTGTGAAAACTGAGTTTCCTTGAGAGCTGCTTGGAAGCCTGATGGTGTGTGAAGTTAGTGAGCCAAATGGAGTTGTTCTCCCACAAGAACCACTCGGCTGATCCTTCTTCAATATGCCCTTCACCAACATGCAGTGTTTCCTTGATTGAATTAGCTCTCACACCAATTTTTGCGTCTAGAGCCTTTGCATTGAGGGCTATCTGAAAACGGCTGTGGCGCTGAAGTTGCCTGTGAATGTGGAGTTGGTGGCATGTAAAACCCGCATGTGGAGCATTCGTTTGTGTGGAATGCTCTACCAGGTTCATTCCTAGATAATGCACTCAAAGGGCACTAAGCATAGAGTGTGAAAACTGAGTTTCCTTGAGAGCTGCTTAGAAGACTGATGGTGTGTGAAGTTAGTGAGCCAAATGGAGTTGTTCTCCAACAAGAACCACTCGGCTGATCCTTCTTCAATATGCCCTTCACCAACATGCAGGGTTTCCTTGATTGAATTAGCTCTCACACCAATATTTGCGTCTAGAGCGTTTGCATTGAGGGCTATCTGAAAACGGCTGTGGCGCTGAAATTGCCTGAGAATGTGGAGTTGGTGGCATGTGAAACCCGCATGTGGAGCATTCGTTTGTGTGGGATGCTCTACCAGATTCATTTCAGTCCTAGAAACTGAAAGGGTACTAAGCATAGAGTGTGAAAACTGAGTTTCCTTGAGAGCTGCTTGGAAGCCTGATGGTGTGTGAAGTTAGTGAGTCAAATGGAGTTGTTCTCCCACAAGAACCACTCGGCTGATCCTTCTTTAATATGAACTTCACCAACATGCAGTGTTTCCTTGATTGAATTAGCTCTCACACCACTATTTGCGTCTAGAGCCTTTGCATTGAGGGCTATCTGAAACGGCTGTGGCGCTGAAGTTGCCTGTGAATGTGGAGTTGGTGGCATGTGAAACCCGCATGTGGAGCATTCGTTTGTTTGGGATGCTCTACCAGGTTCATTCCTAGATAATGCACTCAAAGGGCACTAAGCATAGAGTGTGAAAACTGAGTTTCCTTGAGAGCTGCTTGGAAGCCTGATGGTGTGTATGTGAAGTTAGTGAGCCAAATGGAGTTGTTCTCCCACAAGAACCACTCGGCTGATCCTTCTTCAATATGCCCTTCACCAACATGCAGTGTTTCCTTGATTGAATTAGCTCTCACACCAATATTTGCGTCTAGAGCCTTTGCATTGAGGGCTATCTGAAAACGGCTGTGGCGCTGAAGTTGCCTGTGAATGTGGAGTTGGTGGCATGTGAAACCCACATGTGGAGCATTTGTTTGTGTGGGATGCTCTACCAGGTTCATTCCTAGATAATGCACTCAAAGGACACTAAGCACAGAGTGTGAAAACTGAGTTTCCTTGAGAGCTGCTTGGAAGCCTGATGGTGTGTGAAGTTAGTGAGCCAAATGGAGTTGTTCTCCCACAAGAACCACTCGGCTGATCCTTCTTCAATATGCCCTTCACCAACATGCAGTGTTTCCTTGATTGAATTAGCTCTCACACCAATATTTGTGTCTAGAGCCTTTGCATTGAGGGCTATCTGAAAATGGCTGTGGCGCTGAAGTTGCCTGTGAATGTGGAGTTGGTGGCATGTGAAACCCGCATGTGGAGCATTCGTTTGTGTGGGATGCTCTACCAGGTTCATTCCTAGATAATGCACTCGAAGGGCACTAAGTATAGAGTGTGAAAACTGACTTTCCTTGAGAGCTGCTTGGAAGCCTGATGGTGTGTGAAGTTAGTGAGCCAAATGGAGTTGTTCTCCCACAAGAACCACTCGGCTGATCCTTCTTCAATATGCCCTTCACCAACATGCAGTGTTTCCTTGATTGAATTAGCTCTCACACCAATATTTTCGTCTAGAGCCTTTGCATTGAGGGCTATCTGAAAACGGCTGTGGCGCTGAAGTTGCCTGTGAATGTGGAGTTGGTGGCATGTGAAACCCGCATGTGGAGCATTCGTTTGTGTGGGATGCTCAGCAAGCTTCATTTCAGTCCTAGGTACTCAAAGGGCACTAAGCATAGAGTGTGAAAACTGAGTTTCCTTGAGAGCTGCTTGGAAGCCTGATGGTGTGTGAAGTTAGTGAGCCAAATGGAGTTGTTCTCCCACAAGAACCACTCGGCTGATCCTTCTTCAATATGCCCTTCACCAACATGCAGTGTTTCCTTGATTGAATTAGCTCTCACACCAATATTTGCGTCTAGAGCCTTTGCATTGAGGGCTATCTGAAAACGGCTGTGGCGCTGAAGTTGCCTGTGAATGTGGAGTTGGTGGCATGTGAAACCCGCATGTGGAGCATTCGATTGTGTGGGATGCTCTACCAGGTTCATTCCTAGATAATGCACTCAAAGGGCACTAAGCATAGAGTGTGAAAACTGAGTTTCCTTGAGAGCTGCTTGGAAGCCTGATGGTGTGTGAAGTTAGTGAGCCAAATGGAGTTGTTCTGCCACAAGAACCACTCGGCTGATCCTTCTTCAATATGCCCTTCACCAACATGCAGTGTTTCCTTGATTGAATTAGCTCTCACACCAATATTTGCGTCTAGAGCCTTTGCATTGAGGGCTATCTGAAAACGGCTGTGGCGCTGAAGTTGCCTGTGAATGTGGAGTTGGTGGCATGTGAAACCCGCATGTGGAGCATTCGTTTGTGTGGGATGCTCTACCAGGTTCATTCCTAGATAATGCACTCAAAGGGCACTAAGCATAGAGTGTGAAAACTGAGTTTCCTTGAGAGCTGCTTGGAAGCCTGATGGTGTGTGAAGTTAGTGAGCCAAATGGAGTTGTTCTCCCACAAGAACCACTCGGCTGATCCTTCTTCAATATGCCCTTCACCAACATGCAGTGTTTCCTTGATTGAATTAGCTCTCACACCAATATTTGCGTCTAGAGCCTTTGCATTGAGGGCTATCTGAAAACGGCTGTGGCGCTGAAGTTGCCTGTGAATGTGGAGATGGTGGCATGTGAAACCCGCATGTGGAGCATTCGATTGTGTGGGATGCTCTACCAGGTTCATTCCTAGATAATGCACTCAAAGGACACTAAGCATAGAGTGTGAAAACTGAGTTTCCTTGAGAGCTGCTTGGAAGCCTGATGGTGTGTGAAGTTAGTGAGCCAAATGGAGTTGTTCTCCCACAAGAACCACTCGGCTGATCCTTCTTCAATATGCCCTTCACCAACATGCAGTGTTTCCTTGATTGAATTAGCTCTCACACCAATATTTGCGTCTAGAGCCTTTGCATTGAGGGCTATCTGAAAACGGCTGTGGCGCTGAAGTTGCCTGTGAATGTGGAGTTGGTGGCATGTGAAACCCGCATGTGGAGCATTCGTTTGTGTGGGATGCTCTACCAGCTTCATTTCAGTCCTAGAAACTGAAAGGGCACTAAGCATAGAGTGTGAAAACTGAGTTTCCTTGAGAGCTGCTTGGAAGCCTGATGGTGTGTGAAGTTAGTGAGTCAAATGGAGTTGTTCTCCCACAAGAACCACTCGGCTGATCCTTCTTTAATATGAACTTCACCAACATGCAGTGTTTCCTTGATTGAATTAGCTCTCACACCAATATTTGCGTCTAGAGCCTTTGCATTGAGGGCTATCTGAAAACGGCTGTGGCGCTGAAGTTGCCTGTGAATGTGGAGTTGGTGGCATGTGAAACCCGCATGTGGAGCATTCGTTTGTTTGGGATGCTCTACCAGGTTCATTCCTAGATAATGCACTCAAAGGGCACTAAGCATAGAGTGTGAAAACTGAGTTTCCTTGAGAGCTGCTTGGAAGCCTGATGGTGTGTGAAGTTAGTGAGCCAAATGGAGTTGTTCTCCAACAAGAACCACTCGGCTGATCCTTCTTCAATATGCCCTTCACCAACATGCAGTGTTTCCTTGATTGAATTAGCTCTCACACCAATATTTGCGTCTAGAGCCTTTGCTAGCCTTTGCATTGAGGGCTATCTGAAAACGGCTGTGGCGCTGAAGTTGCCTGTGAATGTGGAGTTGGTGGCATGTGAAACCCACATGTGGAGCATTTGTTTGTGTGGGATGCTCTACCAGGTTCATTCCTAGATAATGCACTCAAAGGACACTAAGCACAGAGTGTGAAAACTGAGTTTCCTTGAGAGCTGCTTGGAAGCCTGATGGTGTGTGAAGTTAGTGAGCCAAATGGAGTTGTTCTCCCACAAGAACCACTCGGCTGATCCTTCTTCAATATGCCCTTCACCAACATGCAGTGTTTCCTTGATTGAATTAGCTCTCACACCAATATTTGTGTCTAGAGCCTTTGCATTGAGGGCTATCTGAAAATGGCTGTGGCGCTGAAGTTGCCTGTCAATGTGGAGTTGGTGGCCATGTGAAACCCGCATGTGGAGCATTCGTTTGTGTGGGATGCTCTACCAGGTTCATTCCTAGATAATGCACTCGAAGGGCACTAAGCATAGAGTGTGAAAACTGACTTTCCTTGAGAGCTGCTTGGAAGCCTGATGGTGTGTGAAGTTAGTGAGCCAAATGGAGTTGTTCTCCCACAAGAACCACTCGGCTGATCCTTCTTCAATATGCCCTTCACCAACATGCAGTGTTTCCTTGATTGAATTAGCTCTCACACCAATATTTTCGTCTAGAGCCTTTGCATTGAGGGCTATCTGAAAACGGGCTGTGGCGCTGAAGTTGCCTGTGAATGTGGAGTTGTGGCATGTGAAACCCGCATGTGGAGCATTCGTTTGTGTGGCATGCTCACCAAGCCTTATTTCAGTCATAGGCCCTCAAAGGGCACTAAGCATAGAGTGTGAAAACTGAGTTTCCTTGAGAGCTGCTTGGAAGCCTGATGGTGTGTGAAGTTAGTGAGCCAAATGGAGTTGTTCTCCCACAAGAACCACTCGGCTGATCCTTCTTCAATATGCCCTTCACCAACATGCAGTGTTTCCTTGATTGAATTAGCTCTCACACCAATATTTGCGTCTAGAGCCTTTGCATTGAGGGCTATCTGAAAACGGCTGTGGCGCTGAGTTGCCTGTGAATGTGGAGTGGTGGCATGTGAAACCCGCATGTGGAGCATTCGATTGTGTGGGATGCTCTACCAGGTAATGCACTCAAAGGGCACTAAGCATAGAGTGTGAAAACTGAGTTTCCTTGAGAGCTGCTTGGAAGCCTGATGGTGTGTGAAGTTAGTGAGCCAAATGGAGTTGTTCTGCCACAAGAACCACTCGGCTGATCCTTCTTCAATATGCCCTTCACCAACATGCAGTGTTTCCTTGATTGAATTAGCTCTCACACCAATATTTTCGTCTAGAGCCTTTGCATTGAGGGCTATCTGAAAACGGCTGTGGCGCTGAAGTTGCCTGTGAATGTGGAGTTGGTGGCATGTGAAACCCGCATGTGGAGCATTCGTTTGTGTGGGATGCTCTACCAGGTTCATTCCTAGATAATGCACTCAAAGGGCACTAAGCATAGAGTGTGAAAACTGAGTTTCCTTGAGAGCTGCTTGGAAGCCTGATGGTGTGTGAAGTTAGTGAGCCAAATGGAGTTGTTCTCCCACAAGAACCACTCGGCTGATCCTTCTTCAATATGCCCTTCACCAACATGCAGTGTTTCCTTGATTGAATTAGCTCTCACACCAATATTTGCGTCTAGAGCCTTTGCATTGAGGGCTATCTGAAAACGGCTGTGGCGCTGAAGTTGCCTGTGAATGTGGAGATGGTGGCATGTGAAACCCGCATGTGGAGCATTCGATTGTGTGGGATGCTCTACCAGGTTCATTCCTAGATAATGCACTCAAAGGACACTAAGCATAGAGTGTGAAAACTGAGTTTCCTTGAGAGCTGCTTGGAAGCCTGATGGTGTGTGAAGTTAGTGAGCCAAATGGAGTTGTTCTCCCACAAGAACCACTCGGCTGATCCTTCTTCAATATGCCCTTCACCAACATGCAGTGTTTCCTTGATTGAATTAGCTCTCACACCAATATTTGCGTCTAGAGCCTTTGCATTGAGGGCTATCTGAAAACGGCTGTGGCGCTGAAGTTGCCTGTGAATGTGGAGTTGGTGGCATGTGAAACCCGCATGTGGAGCATTCGTTTGTGTGGCATGCTCTACCAGCTTCATTTCAGTCCTAGAAACTGAAAGGGCACTAAGCATAGAGTGTGAAAACTGAGTTTCCTTGAGAGCTGCTTGGAAGCCTGATGGTGTGTGAAGTTAGTGAGTCAAATGGAGTTGTTCTCCCACAAGAACCACTCGGCTGATCCTTCTTTAATATGAACTTCACCAACATGCAGTGTTTCCTTGATTGAATTAGCTCTCACACCACTATTTGCGTCTAGAGCCTTTGCATTGAGGGCTATCTGAAAACGGCTGTGGCGCTGAAGTTGCCTGTGAATGTGGAGTTGGTGGCATGTGAAACCCGCATGTGGAGCATTCGTTTGTTTGGGATGCTCTACCAGGTTCATTCCTAGATAATGCACTCAAAGGGCACTAAGCATAGAGTGTGAAAACTGAGTTTCCTTGAGAGCTGCTTGGAAGCCTGATGGTGTGTGAAGTTAGTGAGCCAAATGGAGTTGTTCTCCCACAAGAACCACTCGGCTGATCCTTCTTCAATATGCCCTTCACCAACATGCAGTGTTTCCTTGATTGAATTAGCTCTCACACCAATATTTGCGTCTAGAGCCTTTGCATTGAGGGCTATCTGAAAACGGCTGTGGCGCTGAAGTTGCCTGTGAATGTGGAGTTGGTGGCATGTGAAACCCACATGTGGAGCATTTGTTTGTGTGGGATGCTCTACCAGGTTCATTCCTAGATAATGCACTCAAAGGACACTAAGCACAGAGTGTGAAAACTGAGTTTCCTTGAGAGCTGCTTGGAAGCCTGATGGTGTGTGAAGTTAGTGAGCCAAATGGAGTTGTTCTCCCACAAGAACCACTCGGCTGATCCTTCTTCAATATGCCCTTCACCAACATGCAGTGTTTCCTTGATTGAATTAGCTCTCACACCAATATTTGTGTCTAGAGCCTTTGCATTGAGGGCTATCTGAAAATGGCTGTGGCGCTGAAGTTGCCTGTGAATGTGGAGTTGGTGGCATGTGAAACCCGCATGTGGAGCATTCGTTTGTGTGGGATGCTCTACCAGGTTCATTCCTAGATAATGCACTCGAAGGGCACTAAGCATAGAGTGTGAAAACTGACTTTCCTTGAGAGCTGCTTGGAAGCCTGATGGTGTGTGAAGTTAGTGAGCCAAATGGAGTTGTTCTCCCACAAGAACCACTCGGCTGATCCTTCTTCAATATGCCCTTCACCAACATGCAGTGTTTCCTTGATTGAATTAGCTCTCACACCAATATTTTCGTCTAGAGCCTTTGCATTGAGGGCTATCTGAAAACGGCTGTGGCGCTGAAGTTGCCTGTGAATGTGGGGAAGTTGGTGGCATGTGAAACCCGCATGTGGAGCATTCGTTTGTGTGGCATGCTCACCAAGCCTTATTTCAGTCATAGGCCCTCAAAGGGCACTAAGCATAGAGTGTGAAAACTGAGTTTCCTTGAGAGCTGCTTGGAAGCCTGATGGTGTGTGAAGTTAGTGAGCCAAATGGAGTTGTTCTCCCACAAGAACCACTCGGCTGATCCTTCTTCAATATGCCCTTCACCAACATGCAGTGTTTCCTTGATTGAATTAGCTCTCACACCAATATTTGCGTCTAGAGCCTTTGCATTGAGGGCTATCTGAAAACGGCTGTGGCGCTGAAGTTGCCTGTGAATGTGGAGTTGGTGGCATGTGAAACCCGCATGTGGAGCATTCGATTGTGTGGGATGCTCTACCAGGTTCATTCCTAGATAATGCACTCAAAGGGCACTAAGCATAGAGTGTGAAAACTGAGTTTCCTTGAGAGCTGCTTGGAAGCCTGATGGTGTGTGAAGTTAGTGAGCCAAATGGAGTTGTTCTGCCACAAGAACCACTCGGCTGATCCTTCTTCAATATGCCCTTCACCAACATGCAGTGTTTCCTTGATTGAATTAGCTCTCACACCAATATTTGCGTCTAGAGCCTTTGCATTGAGGGCTATCTGAAAACGGCTGTGGCGCTGAAGTTGCCTGTGAATGTGGAGTTGGTGGCATGTGAAACCCGCATGTGGAGCATTCGTTTGTGTGGGATGCTCTACCAGGTTCATTTCAGTCCTAGAAACTGAAAGGGCACTAAGCATAGAGTGTAAAAACTGACTTTCATTGAGAGCTGCTTGGAAGCCTGATGGTGTGTGAAGTTAGTGAGCCAAATGGAGTTGTTCTCCCACAAGAACCACTCGGCTGATCCTTCTTCAATATGCCCTTCACCAACATGCAGGGTTTCCTTGATTGAATTAGCTCTCACACCAATACTTGCGTCTAGAGCCTTTGCATTGAGGGCTATCTGAAAACGGCTGTGGCGCTGAAGTTGCCTGTGAATGTGGAGTTGGTGGCATGTGAAACCCGCATGTGGAGCATTCGTTTCTGTGGGATGCTCTACCAGGTTCATTCCTAGATAATGCACTCAAAGGGCACTAAGCATAGAGTGTGAAAACTGAGTTTCCTTGAGAGATGTTTGGAAGCCTGATGGTGTCTGAAGTTAGTGAGCCAAATGGAGTTGTTCTCCCACAAGAACCACTCGGCTGATCCTTCTTCAATATGCCCTTCACCAACATGCAGTGTTTCCTTGATTGAATTAGCTCTCACACCAGTATTTGCGTCTAGAGCCTTTGCATTGAGGGCTATCTGAAAACAGCTGTGGCGCTGAAGTTGCCTGTGAATGTGGAGTTGGTGGCATGTGAAACCCGCGTTTGGGCATTTGTTTGTGTGGGATGCTCTACCAGCTTCATTTCAGTCCTAGAACCTGAAAGGGCACTAAGCATAGAGTGTGAAAACTGAGTTTCCTTGAGAGCTGCTTGGAAGCGTGATGGTGTGTGAAGTTAGTGAGCCAAATGGAGTTGTTCTCCCACAAGAACCACTCGGCTGATCCTTCTTCAATATGCCCTTCACCAACTTGCAGAGTTTCCTTGATTGAATTAGCTCTCACACCAGTATTTGAGTCTACAGCCTTTGCATTGAGGGCTATCTGAAAACGGCTCGGGCGCTGAAGTTGCCTGTGAATGTGGAGTTGGTGGCATGTGAAACCCGCATGTGGAGCATTCGTTTGTGTGGCATGCTCACCAAGCCTTATTTCAGTCCTACGCCCTCAAAGGGCACTAAGCATAGAGTGTGAAAACTGAGTTTCCTTGAGAGCTGCTTGGAAGCCTGATGGTGTGTGAAGTTAGTGAGCCAAATGGAGTTGTTCTCCCACAAGAACCACTCGGCTGATCCTTCTTCAATATGCCCTTCACCAACATGCAGTGTTTCCTTGATTGAATTAGCTCTCACACCAATATTTGCGTCTAGAGCCTTTGCATTGAGGGCTATCTGAAAACGGCTGTGGCGCTGAAGTTGCCTGTGAATGTGGAGTTGGTGGCATGTGAAACCCGCATGTGGAGCATTCGATTGTGTGGGATGCTCTACCAGGTTCATTCCTAGATAATGCACTCAAAGGGCACTAAGCATAGAGTGTGAAAACTGAGTTTCCTTGAGAGCTGCTTGGAAGCCTGATGGAGTGTGAAGTTAGTGAGCCAAATGGAGTTGTTCTCCCACAAGAACCACTCGGCTGATCCTTCTTCAATATGCCCTTCACCAACATGCAGTGTTTCCTTGATTGAATTAGCTCTCACACCAATATTTGCGTCTAGAGCCTTTGCATTGAGGGCTATCTGAAAACGGCTGTGGCGCTGAAGTTGCCTGTGAATGTGGAGTTGGTGGCATGTGAAACCCGCATGTGGAGCATTCGTTTGTGTGGGATGCTCTACCAGGTTCATTCCTAGATAATGCACTCAAAGGGCACTAAGCATAGAGTGTGAAAACTGAGTTTCCTTGAGAGCTGCTTGGAAGCCTGATGGTGTGTGAAGTTAGTGAGCCAAATGGAGTTGTTCTCCCACAAGAACCACTCGGCTGATCCTTCTTCAATATGCCCTTCACCAACATGCAGTGTTTCCTTGACTGAATTAGCTCTCACACCAATTTTTGCGTCTAGAGCCTTTGCATTGAGGGCTATCTGAAAACGGCTGTGGCGCTGAAGTTGCCTGTCAATGTGGAGTTGGTGGCATGTGAAACCCGCATGTGGAGCATTCGTTTGTGTGGGATGCTCTACCAGGTTCATTCCTAGATAATGCACTCAAAGGGCACTAAGCATAGAGTGTGAAAACTGAGTTTCCTTGAGAGCTGCTTAGAAGCCTGATGGTGTGTGAAGTTAGTGAGCCAAATGGAGTTGTTCTCCCACAAGAACCACTCGGCTGATCCTTCTTCAATATGCCCTTCACCAACATGCAGTGTTTCCTTGATTGAATTAGCTCTCACACCAATACTTGCGTCTAGAGCCTTTGCATTGAGAGCTATCTGAAAACGGCTGTGGCGCTGAAGTTGCCTGAGAATGTGGAGTTGGTGGCATGTGAAACCCGCATGTGGAGCATTCGTTTCTGTGGGATGCTCTACCAGCTTCATTTCAGTCCTAGAACCTGAAAGGGCACTAAGCATAGAGTGTGAAAACTGAGTTTCCTTGAGAGCTGCTTGGAAGCGTGATGGTGTGTGAAGTTAGTGAGCCAAATGGAGTTGTTCTCCCACAAGAACCACTCGGCTGATCCTTCTTCAATATGCCCTTCACCAACTTGCAGAGTTTCCTTGATTGAATTAGCTCTCACACCAGTATTTGAGTCTAGAGCCTTTGCATTGAGGGCTATCTGAAAACGGCTCGGGCGCTGAAGTTGCCTGTGAATGTGGAGTTGGTGGCATGTGAAACCCGCATGTGGAGCATTCGTTTGTGTGGCATGCTCACCAAGCCTTATTTCAGTCCTACGCCCTCAAAGGGCACTAAGCATAGAGTGTGAAAACTGAGTTTCCTTGAGAGCTGCTTGGAAGCCTGATGGTGTGTGAAGTTAGTGAGCCAAATGGAGTTGTTCTCCCACAAGAACCACTCGGCTGATCCTTCTTCAATATGCCCTTCACCAACATGCAGTGTTTCCTTGATTGAATTAGCTCTCACACCAATATTTGCGTCTAGAGCCTTTGCATTGAGGGCTATCTGAAAACGGCTGTGGCGCTGAAGTTGCCTGTGAATGTGGAGTTGGTGGCATGTGAAACCCGCATGTGGAGCATTCGATTGTGTGGGATGCTCTACCAGGTTCATTCCTAGATAATGCACTCAAAGGGCACTAAGCATAGAGTGTGAAAACTGAGTTTCCTTGAGAGCTGCTTGGAAGCCTGATGGTGTGTGAAGTTAGTGAGCCAAATGGAGTTGTTCTCCCACAAGAACCACTCGGCTGATCCTTCTTCAATATGCCCTTCACCAACATGCAGTCTTTCCTTGATTGAATTAGCTCTCACACCAATATTTGCGTCTAGAGCCTTTGCATTGAGGGCTATCTGAAAACGGCTGTGGCGCTGAAGTTGCCTGTGAATGTGGAGTTGGTGGCATGTGAAACCCGCATGTGGAGCATTCGTTTGTGTGGGATGCTCTACCAGGTTCATTCCTAGATAATGCACTCAAAGGGCACTAAGCATAGAGTGTGAAAACTGAGTTTCCTTGAGAGCTGCTTGGAAGCCTGATGGTGTGTGAAGTTAGTGAGCCAAATGGAGTTGTTCTCCCACAAGAACCACTCGGCTGATCCTTCTTCAATATGCCCTTCACCAACATGCAGTGTTTCCTTGACTGAATTAGCTCTCACACCAATTTTTGCGTCTAGAGCCTTTGCATTGAGGGCTATCTGAAAACGGCTGTGGCGCTGAAGTTGCCTGTCAATGTGGAGTTGGTGGCATGTGAAACCCGCATGTGGAGCATTCGATTGTGTGGGATGCTCTACCAGGTTCATTCCTAGATAATGCACTCAAAGGGCACTAAGCATAGAGTGTGAAAACTGAGTTTCCTTGAGAGCTGCTTAGAAGCCTGATGGTGTGTGAAGTTAGTGAGCCAAATGGAGTTGTTCTCCCACAAGAACCACTCGGCTGATCCTTCTTCAATATGCCCTTCACCAACATGCAGGGTTTCCTTGATTGAATTAGCTCTCACACCAATACTTGCGTCTAGAGCCTTTGCATTGAGGGCTATCTGAAAACGGCTGTGGCGCTGAAGTTGCCTGAGAATGTGGAGTTGGTGGCATGTGAAACCCGCATGTGGAGCATTCGTTTCTGTGGGATGCTCTACCAGGTTCATTCCTAGATAATGCACTCAAAGGGCACTAAGCATAGAGTGTGAAAACTGAGTTTCCTTGAGAGCTGCTTGGAAGCCTGATGGTGTGTGAAGTTAGTGAGCCAAATGGAGTTGTTCTCCCACAAGAACCACTCGGCTGATCCTTCCTCAATATGCCCTTCACCAACATGCAGTGTTTCCTTGATTGAATTAGCTCTCAGACCAATATTTGTGTCTAGAGCCTTTGCATTGAGGGCTATCTGAAAACGGCTGTGGCGCTGAAGTTGCCTGTGAATGTGGAGTTGGTGGCATGTGAAACCCGCATGTGGAGCATTCGTTTGTGTGGCATGCTCTACCAGCTTCATTTCAGTCCTAGAAACTGAAAGGGCACTAAGCATAGAGTGTGAAAACTGAGTTTCCTTGAGAGCTGCTTGGAAGCCTGATGGTGTGTGAAGTTAGTGAGCCAAATGGAGTTGTTCTCCCACAAGAACCACTCGGCTGATCCTTCTTCAATATGCCCTTCACCAACATGCAGAGTTTCCTTGATTGAATTAGCTCTCACACCAATATTTGCGTCTAGAGCCTTTGCATTGAGGGCTATCTGAAAACGGCTGTGGCGCTGAAGTTGCCTGTGAATGTGGAGTTGGTGGCATGTGAAACCCGCATGTGGAGCATTCGTTTGTGTGGGATGCTCTACCAGGTTCATTTCAGTCCTAGAAACTGAAAGGGCACTAAGCATAGAGTGTAAAAACTGACTTTCCTTGAGAGCTGCTTGGAAGCCTGATGGTGTGTGAAGTTAGTGAGCCAAATGGAGTTGTTCTCCCACAAGAACCACTCGGCTGATCCTTCTTCAATATGCCCTTCACCAACATGCAGGGTTTCCTTGATTGAATTAGCTCTCACACCAATACTTGCGTCTAGAGCCTTTGCATTGAGGGCTATCTGAAAACGGCTGTGGCGCTGAAGTTGCCTGTGAATGTGGAGTTGGTGGCATGTGAAACCCGCATGTGGAGCATTCGTTTGTGTGGGATGCTCTACCAGGTTCATTCCTAGATAATGCACTCAAAGGGCACTAAGCATAGAGTGTGAAAACTGAGTTTCCTTGAGAGATGTTTGGAAGCCTGATGGTGTCTGAAGTTAGTGAGCCAAATGGAGTTGTTCTCCCACAAGAACCACTCGGCTGATCCTTCTTCAATATGCCCTTCACCAACATGCAGAGTTTCCTTGATTGAATTAGCTCTCACACCAATATTTGCGTCTAGAGCCTTTGCATTGAGGGCTATCTGAAAACGGCTGTGGCGCTGAAGTTGCCTGTGAATGTGGAGTTGGTGGCATGTGAAACCCGCATGTGGAGCATTCGTTTGTGTGGGATGCTCTACCAGGTTCATTCCTAGATAATGCACTCGAAGGGCACTAAGCATAGAGTGTAAAAACTGACTTTCCTTGAGAGCTGCTTGGAAGCCTGATGGTGTGTGAAGTTAGTGAGCCAAATGGAGTTGTTCTCCCACAAGAACCACTCGGCTGATCCTTCTTCAATATGCCCTTCACCAACATGCAGTGTTTCCTTGATTGAATTAGCTCTCACACCAATATTTGCGTCTAGAGCCTTTGCATTGAGGGCTATCTGAAAACGGCTGTGGCGCTGAAGTTGCATGAGAATGTGGAGTTTGTGGCATGTGAAACCCGCATGTGGAGCATTCGTTTGTGTGGGATGCTCTACCAGGTTCATTTCAGTCCTAGAAACTGAAAGGGCACTAAGCATAGAGTGTGAAAACTGAGTTTCCTTGAGAGCTGCTTGGAAGCCTGATGGTGTGTGAAGTTAGTGAGCCAAATGGAGTTGTTCTCCCACAAGAACCACTCGGCTGATCCTTCTTCAATATGCCCTTCACCAACTTGCAGAGTTTCCTTGATTGAATTAGCTCTCACACCAGTATTTGAGTCTAGAGCCTTTGCATTGAGGGCTATCTGAAAACGGCTGTGGCGCTGAAGTTGCCTGTGAATGTGGAGTTGGTGGCATGTGAAACCCGCATGTGGAGCATTCGTTTGTGTGGGATGCTCTACCAGGTTCATTCCTAGATAATGCACTCAAAGGGCACTAAGCATAGAGTGTGAAAACTGAGTTTCCTTGAGAGCTGCTTGGAAGCCTGATGGTGTGTGAAGTTAGTGAGCCAAATGGAGTTGTTCTCCCACAAGAACCACTCGGCTGATAATTCTTCAATATGCCCTTCACCAACATGCAGTGTTTCCTTGATTGAATTAGCTCTCACACCAATATTTGCGTCTAGAGCCTTTGCATTGAGGGCTATCTGAAAACAGCTGTGGCGCTGAAGTTGCCTGTGAATGTGGAGTTGGTGGCATGTGAAACCCGCATGTGGAGCATTCGTTTGTGTGGGATGCTCTACCAGGTTCATTCCTAGATAATGCACTCGAAGGGCACTAAGCATAAAGTGTGAAAACTGAGTTTCCTTGAGAGATGTTTGGAAGCCTGATGGTGTCTGAAGTTAGTGAGCCAAATGGAGTTGTTCTCCCACAAGAACCACTCGGCTGATCCTTCTTCAATATGCCCTTCACCAACATGCAGTGTTTCTTTGATTGAATTAGCTCTCACACCAATATTTGTGTCTAGAGCCTTTGCATTGAGGGCTATCTGAAAACGGCTGTGGCGCTGAAGTTGCCTGTGAATGTGGAGTTGCTGGCATGTGAAACCCGCATGTGGAGCATTCGTTTGTGTGGGATGCTCTACCAGCTTCATTTCAGTCCTAGAAACTGAAAGGGCACTAAGCATAGAGTGTGAAAACTGAGTTTCCTTGAGAGCTGCTTGGAAGCCTGATGGTGTGTGAAGTTAGTGAGCCAAATGGAGTTGTTCTCCCACAAGAACCACTCGGCTGATCCTTCTTCAATATGCCCTTCACCAACATGCAGTGTTTCCTTGATTGAATTAGCTCTCACACCAATATTTGCGTCTAGAGCCTTTGCATTGAAGGCTATCTGAAAATGGCTGTGGCGCTGAATTGCCTGAGAATGTGGAGTTGGTGGCATGTGAAACCCGCATGTGGAGCATTCGTTTGTGTGGGATGCTCTACCAGGTTCATTCCTAGATAATGTACTCAAAGGGCACTAAGCATAGACTGTGTAAACTGAGTTTCCTTGAGAGCTGCTTGGAAGCCTGATGGTGTGTGAAGTTAGTGAGCCAAATGGAGTTGTTCTCCCACAAGAACCACTCGGCTGATCCTTCTTCAATATGCCCTTCACCAACATGCAGTGTTTCCTTGATTGAATTAGCTCTCACACCAATATTTGCGTCTAGAGCCTTTGCATTGAGGGCTATCTGAAAACGGCTGTGGCGCTGAAGTTGCCTGAGAATGTCGAGTTGGTGGCATGTGAAACCCGCATGTGGAGCATTCGTTTGTGTGGGATGCTCTACCAGGTTCATTCTTAGATAATGCCCTCAAAGGGCACTAAGCATAGAGTGTGAAAACTGAGTTTCCTTGAGAGCTGCTTGGAAGCCTGATGGTGTGTGAAGTTAGTGAGCCAAATGGAGTTGTTCTCCCACAAGAACCACTCGGCTGATCCTTCTTCAATATGCCCTTCACCAACATGCAGTGTATCCTTGATTGAATTAGCTCTCACATCAATATTTGCGTCTAGAGCCTTTGCATTGAGGGCTATCTGAAAACGGCTGTGGCACTGAAGTTGCCTGTGAATGTGGAGTTGGTGGCATGTGAAACCCGCATGTGGAGCATTCGTTTGTGTGTGATGCTTTACCAGCTTCATTTGAGTCCTAGGCACTCAAAGGGCACTAAGCATAGAGTGTGAAAACTGAGTTTCCTTGAGAGCTGCTTGGAAGCCTGATGGTGTGTGAAGTTAGTGAGCCAAATGGAGTTGTTCTCCCACAAGAACCACTCGGCTGATCCTTCTTCAATATGCCCTTCACCAACATGCAGTGTTTCCTTGATTGAATTAGCTCTCATACCAATATTTGCATCTAGAGCCTTTGCATTGAGGGCTATCTGAAAACGGCTGTGGCGCTGAAGTTGCCTGTGAATGTGGAGTTGGTGGCATGTGAAACCCGCATGTGGAGCATTCGTTTGTGAGGGATGCTCTACCAGGATCATTTCAGTCCTAGGCACTCAAAGGGCACTAAGCATAGAGTGTGAAAACTGAGTTTCCTTGAGAGCTGCTTGGAAGCCTGATGGTGTGTGAAGTTAGTGAGCCAAATGGAGTTGTTCTCCCACAAGAACCACTCCGCTGATCCTTCTTCAATATGCCCTTCACCAACATGCAGTGTTTCCTTGACTGAATTAGCTCTCACACCAATTTTTACGTCTAGAGCCTTTGCATTGAGGGCTATCCGAAAACGGCTGTGGCGCTGAAGTTGCCTGTCAATGTGGAGTTGGTGGCATGTGAAACCCGCATGTGGAGCATTTGTTTGTGTGGGATGCTCTACCAGGTTCATTCCTAGATAATGCACTCAAAGGGCACTAAGCATAGAGTGTGAAAACTGAGTTTCCTTGAGAGCTGCTTAGAAGCCTGATGGTGTGTGAAGTTAGTGAGCCAAATGGAGTTGTTCTCCCACAAGAACCACTCGGCTGATCCTTCTTCAATATGCCCTTCACCAACATGCAGTGTTTCCTTGATTGAATTAGCTCTCACACCAATATTTGCGTCTAGAGCCTTTGCATTGAGGGCTATCTGAAAACGGCTGTGGCGCTGAAGTTGCCTGAGAATGTCGAGTTGGTGGCATGTGAAACCCGCATGTGGAGCATTCGTTTCTGTGGGATGCTCTACCCGGTTCATTCCTAGATAATGCACTCAAAGGGCACTAAGCAGAGTGTGAAAACTGAGTTTCCTTTAGAGATGTTTGGAAGCCTGATGGTGTGTGAAGTTAGTGAGCCAAATGGAGTTGTTCTCCCACAAGAACCACTCGGCTGATCCTTCTTCAATATGCCCTTCACCAACATGCAGTGTTTCTTTGATTGAATTAGCTCTCACACCAATATTTGTGTCTAGAGCCTTTGCATTGAGGGCTATCTGAAAACGGCTGTGGCGCTGAAGTTGCCTGTGAATGTGGAGTTGGTGGCATGTGAAACCCGCATGTGGAGCATTCGTTTGTGTGGGATGCTCTACCAGGTTCATTTCAGTCCTAGAAACTGAAAGGGCACTAAGCATAGAGTGTGAAAACTGAGTTTCCTTGAGAGCTGCTTGGAAGCCTGATGGTGTGTGAAGTTAGTGAGCCAAATGGAGTTGTTCTCCCACAAGAACCACTCGGCTGATCCTTCTTCAATATGCCCTTCACCAACTTGCAGAGTTTCCTTGATTGAATTAGCTCTCACACCAGTATTTGAGTCTAGAGCCTTTGCATTGAGGGCTATCTGAAAACGGCTGTGGCGCTGAAGTTGCCTGTGAATGTGGAGTTGGTGGCATGTGAAACCCGCATGTGGAGCATTCGTTTGTGTGGGATGCTCTACCAGCTTCATTTCAGTCCTAGAAACTGAAAGGGCACTAAGCATAGAGTGTGAAAACTGAGTTTCCTTGAGAGCTGCTTGGAAGCCTGATGGTGTGTGAAGTTAGTGAGCCAAATGGAGTTGTTCTCCCACAAGAACCACTCGGCTGATCCTTCTTCAATATGCCCTTCACCAACATGCAGTGTTTCCTTGATTGAATTAGCTCTCACACCAATATTTGCGTCTAGAGCCTTTGCATTGAGGGCTATCTGAAAACGGCTGTGGCGCTGAAGTTGCCTGTGAATTTGGAGTTGGTGGCATGTGAAACCCGCATGTGGAGCATTTGTTTGTGTGGGATGCTCTACCAGGTTCATTCCTGGATAATGCACACAACAAATGCACTAAGCATAGAGTGTGAGAACTGAGTTTCCTTGAGAGCTGCTTGGAATCCTGATGGTGTGTGAAGTTAGTGAGCCAAATGGAGTTGTTCTCCCACAAGAACCACTCGGCTGATCCTTCTTCAATATGCCCTTCACCAACATGCAGTGTTTCCTTGATTGAATTAGCTCTCACACCAATATTTGCGTCTAGAGCCTTTGCATTGAGGGCTATCTGAAAACGGCTGTGGCGCTGAAGTTGCCTGTCAATGTAGAGTTGCTGGCATGTGAAACCCGCATGTGGAGCATTCGTTTGTGTGGGATGCTCTACCAGCTTCATTTCAGTCCTAGAAACTGAAAGGGCACTAAGCATAGAGTGTGAAAACTGAGTTTCCTTGAGAGCTGCTTGGAAGCCTGATGGTGTGTGAAGTTAGTGAGCCAAATGGAGTTGTTCTCCCACAAGAACCACTCGGCTGATCCTTCTTCAATATGCCCTTCACCAACATGCAGTGTTTCCTTGATTGAATTAGCTCTCACACCAATATTTGCGTCTAGAGCCTTTGCATTGAGGGCTATCTGAAAACGGCTGTGGCGCTGAAGTTGCCTGAGAATGTGGAGTTGGTGGCATGTGAAACCCGCATGTGGAGCATTCGTTTGTGTGGGATGCTCTACCAGATTCATTCCTAGATAATGCACTCAAAGGGCACTAAGCATAGAGTGTGAAAACTGAGTTTCCTTGAGAGCTGCTTGGAAGCCTGATGGTGTGTGAAGTTAGTGAGCCAAATGGAGTTGTTCTCCCACAAGAACCACTCGGCTGATCCTTCTTCAATATGCCCTTCACCAACATGCAGTGTTTCCTTGATTGAATTAGCTCTCACACCAATATTTGCGTCTAGAGCCTTTGCATTGAGGGCTATCTGAAAATGGCTGTGGCGCTGAAGTTGCCTGAGAATGTGGAGTTGGTGGCATGTGAAACCCGCATGTGGAGCATTCGTTTGTGTGGGATGCTCTACCAGGTTCATTCCTAGATAATGCACTCGAAGGGCACTAAGCATAAAGTGTGAAAACTGAGTTTCCTTGAGAGATGTTTGGAAGCCTGATGGTGTCTGAAGTTAGTGAGCCAAATGGAGTTGTTCTCCCACAAGAACCACTCGGCTGATCCTTCTTCAATATGCCCTTCACCAACATGCAGTGTTTCTTTGATTGAATTAGCTCTCACACCAATATTTGTGTCTAGAGCCTTTGCATTGAGGGCTATCTGAAAACGGCTGTGGCGCTGAAGTTGCCTGTGAATGTGGAGTTGGTGGCATGTGAAACCCGCATGTGGAGCATTCGTTTGTGTGGGATGCTCTACCAGCTTCATTTGAGTCCTAGGCACTCAAAGGGCACTAAGCATAGAGTGTGAAAACTGAGTTTCCTTGACAGCTGCTTGGAATCCTGATGGTGTGTGAAGTTAGTGAGCCAAATGGAGTTGTTCTCCCACAAGAACCACTCGGCTGATCCTTCTTCAATATGCCCTTCACCAACATGCAGTGTTTCCTTGATTGAATTAGCTCTCACACCAATATTTGCGTCTAGAGCCTTTGCATTGAGGGCTATCTGAAAACGGCTATGGCGCTGAAGTTGCCTGTCAATGTAGAGTTGGTGGCATGTGAAACCCGCATGTGGAGCATTCGTTTGTGTGGGATGCTCTACCAGGTTCATTTCAGTCCTAGGCACTCAAAGGGCACTAAGCATAGAGTGTGAAAACTGAGTTTCCTTGAGAGCTGCTTGGAAGCCTGATGGTGTGTGAAGTTAGTGAGCCAAATGGAGTTGTTCTCCCACAAGAACCACTCGGCTGATCCTTCTTCAATATGCCCTTCACCAACATGCAGTGTTTCCTTGATTGAATTAGCTCTCACACCAATATTTGCGTCTAGAGCCTTTGCATTGAGGGCTATCTGAAAACGGCTGTGGCGCTGAAGTTGCCTGAGAATGTGGAGTTGGTGGCATGTGAAACCCGCATGTGGAGCATTTGTTTGTGTGGGATGCTCTACCAGATTCATTCCTAGATAATGCACTCAAAGGGCACTAAGCATAGAGTGTGAAAACTGAGTTTCCTTGAGAGCTGCTTGGAAGCCTGATGGTGTGTGAAGTTAGTGAGCCAAATGGAGTTGTTCTCCCACAAGAACCACTCGGCTGATCCTTCTTCAATATGCCCTTCACCAACATGCAGTGTTTCCTTGATTGAATTAGCTCTCACACCAATATTTGCGTCTAGAGCCTTTGCATTGAGGGCTATCTGAAAACGGCTGTGGCGCTGAAGTTGCCTGAGAATGTGGAGTTGGTGGCATGTGAAACCCGCATGTGGAGCATTCGTTTGTGTGGGATGCTCTACCAGATTCATTCCTAGATAATGCACTCAAAGGGCACTAAGCATAGAGTGTGAAAACTGAGTTTCCTTGAGAGCTGCTTGGAAGCCTGATGGTGTGTGAAGTTAGTGAGCCAAATGGAGTTGTTCTCCCACAAGAACCACTCGGCTGATCCTTCTTCAATATGCCCTTCACCAACATGCAGTGTTTCCTTGATTGAATTAGCTCTCACACCAATATTTGCGTCTAGAGCCTTTGCATTGAGGGCTCTCTGAAAACAGCTGTGGCGCTGAAGTTTCCTGAGAATGTGGAGTTGGTGGCATGTGAAACCCGCATGTGGAGCATTCGTTTGTGTGGGATGCTCTACCAGGTTCATTCCTAGATAATGCACTCAAAGGGCACTAAGCATAGAGTGTGTAAACTGAGTTTCCTTGAGAGCTGCTTGGAAGCCTGATGGTGTGTGAAGTTAGTGAGCCAAATGGAGTTGTTCTCCCACAAGAACCACTCGGCTGATCCTTCTTCAATATGCCCTTCACCAACATGCAGTGTTTCCTTGATTGAATTAGCTCTCACACCAATATTTGCGTCTAGAGCCTTTGCATTGAGGGCTATCTGAAAACGGCTGTGGCGCTGAAGTTGCCTGTGAATGTGGAGTTGGTGGCATGTGAAACCCGCATGTGGAGCATTTGTTTGTGTGGGATGCTCTACCAGGTTCATTCCTAGATAATGCACTCAAAGTTCACTAAGCATAGAGTGTGTAAACTGAGTTTCCTTGAGAGCTGCTTGGAAGCCTGATGGTGTGTGAAGTTAGTGAGCCAAATGGAGTTGTTCTCCCACAAGAACCACTCGGTTGATCCTTCTTCAATATGCCCTTCACCAACATGCAGTGTTTCCTTGATTGAATTAGCTCTCACACCAATATTTGCGTCTAGAGCCTTTGCATTGAGGGCTATCTGAAAACGGCTGTGGCGCTGAAGTTGCCTGTGAATTTGGAGTTGGTGGCATGTGAAACCCGCATGTGGAGCATTCGTTTGTGTGGGATGCTCTACCAGGTTCATTCCTGGATAATGCACTCAACAAATGCACTAAGCATAGAGTGTGAGAACTGAGTTTCCTTGAGAGCTGCTTGGAAGCCTGATGGTGTGTGAAGTTAGTGAGCCAAATGGAGTTGTTCTCCCACAAGAACCACTCGGCTGATCCTTCTTCAATATGCCCTTCACCAACATGCAGTGTTTCCTTGATTGAATTAGCTCTCACACCAATATTTGCGTCTAGAGCCTTTGCATTGAGGGCTATCTGAAAACGGCTGTGGCGCTGAAGTTGCCTGTCAATGTAGAGTTGGTGGCATGTGAAACCCGCATGTGGAGCATTCGTTTGTGTGGGATGCTCTACCAGGTTCATTCCTAGATAATGCACTCAAAGGTCACTAAGCATAGAGTGTGAAAACTGAGTTTCCTTGAGAGCTGCTTGGAAGCCTGATGGTGTGTGAAGTTAGTGAGCCAAATGGAGTTGTTCTCCCACAAGAACCACTCGGCTGATCCTTCTTCAATATGCCCTTCACCAACATGCAGTGTTTCCTTGATTGAATTAGCTCTCACATCAATATTTGCGTCTAGAGCCTTTGCATTGAGGGCTATCTGAAAACGGCTGTGGCACTGAAGTTGCCTGTGAATGTGGAGTTGGTGGCATGTGAAACCCGCATGTGGAGCATTCGTTTGTGTGGGATGTTTTACCAGCTTCATTTGAGTCCTAGGCACTCAAAGGGCACTAAGCATAGAGTGTGAAAACTGAGTTTCCTTGAGAGCTGCTTGGAAGCCTGATGGTGTGTGAAGTTAGTGAGCCAAATGGAGTTGTTCTCCCACAAGAACCACTCGGCTGATCCTTCTTCAATATGCCCTTCACCAACATGCAGTGTTTCCTTGATTGAATTAGCTCTCATACCAATATTTGCGTCTAGAGCCTTTGCATTGAGGGCTATCTGAAAACGGCTGTGGCGCTGAAGTTGCCTGTGAATGTGGAGTTGGTGGCATGTGAAACCCGCATGTGGAGCATTCGTTTGTGAGGGATGCTCTACCAGGATCATTTCAGTCCTAGGCACTCAAAGGGCACTAAGCATAGAGTGTGAAAACTGAGTTTCCTTGAGAGCTGCTTGGAAGCCTGATGGTGTGTGAAGTTAGTGAGCCAAATGGAGTTGTTCTCCCACAAGGACCACTCGGCTGATCCTTCTTCAATATGCCCTTCACCAACATGCAGTGTTTCCTTGATTGAATTAGCTCTCACACCAATATTTGCGTCTAGAGTCTTTGCATTGAGGGCTATCTGAAAACGGCTGTGGCGCTGAAGTTGCCTGTGAATGTGGAGTTGGTGGCATGTGAAACCCGCATGTGGAGCATTCGTTTGTGTGGGATGCTCTACCAGGTTCATTCCTAGATAATGCACTCAAAGGGCACTAAGCATAGAGTGTGAAAACTGAGTTTCCTTGAGAGCTGCTTGGAAGCCTGATGGTGTGTGAAGTTAGTGAGCCAAATGGAGTTGTTCTCCCACAAGAACCACTCGGTTGATCCTTCTTCAATATGCCCTTCACCAACATGCAGTGTTTCCTTGATTGAATTAGCTCTCACACCAATATTTGCGTCTAGAGCCTTTGCATTGAGGGCTATCTGAAAACGGCTGTGGCGCTGAAGTTGCCTGTGAATGTGGAGTTGGTGGCATGTGAAACCCGCATGTGGAGCATTCGTTTGTGTGGGATGCTCTACCAGGTTCATTCCTAGATAATGCACTCAAAGGGCACTAAGCATAGAGTGTGAAAACTGAGTTTCCTTGAGAGCTGCTTGGAAGCCTGATGGTGTGTGAAGTTAGTGAGCCAAATGGAGTTGTTCTCCCACAAGAACCACTCGGCTGATCCTTCTTCAATATGCCCTTCACCAACATGCAGTGTTTCCTTGATTGAATTAGCTCTCACACCAATATTTGCGTCTAGAGCCTTTGCATTGAGGGCTATCTGAAAACGGCTGTGGCGCTGAAGTTGCCTGAGAATGTGGAGTTGGTGGCATGTGAAACCCGCATGTGGAGCATTCGTTTGTGTGGGATGCTCTACCAGATTCATTCCTAGATAATGCACTCAAAGGGCACTAAGCATAGAGTGTGAAAACTGAGTTTCCTTGAGAGCTGCTTGGAAGCCTGATGGTGTGTGAAGTTAGTGAGCCAAATGGAGTTGTTCTCCCACAAGAACCACTCGGCTGATCCTTCTTCAATATGCCCTTCACCAACATGCAGTGTTTCCTTGATTGAATTAGCTCTCACACCAATATTTGCGTCTAGAGACTTTGCATTGAGGGCTATCTGAAAACGGCTGTGGCGCTGAATTTGCCTGTGAATGTGGAGTTGGTGGCATGTGAAACCCGCATGTGGAGCATTCGTTTGTGTGGCATGCTCTACCAGGTTCATTCCTAGATAATGCACTCAAAGGGCACTAAGCATAGAGTGTGAAAACTGAGTTTCCTTGAGAGCTGCTTGGAAGCCTGATGGTGTGTGAAGTTAGTGAGCCAAATGGAGTTGTTCTCCCACAAGAACCACTCGGCTGATCCTTCTTCAATATGCCCTTCACCAACATGCAGTGTTTCCTTGATTGAATTAGCTCTCACACCAATATTTGCGTCTAGAGCCTTTGCATTGAGGGCTATCTGAAAACGGCTGTGGCGCTGAAGTTGCCTGTGAATTTGGAGTTGGTGGCATGTGAAACCCGCATGTGGAGCATTCGTTTGTGTGGGATGCTCTACCAGGTTCATTCCTGGATAATGCACTCAACAAATGCACTAAGCATAGAGTGTGAAAACTGAGTTTCCTTGAGAGCTGCTTGGAAGCCTGATGGTGTGTGAAGTTAGTGAGCCAAATGGAGTTGTTCTCCCAGAAGAACCACTCGGTTGATCCTTCTTCAATATGCCCTTCACCAACATGCAGTGTTTCCTTGATTGAATTAGCTCTCACACCAATATTTGCGTCTAGAGCCTTTGCATTGAGGGCTATCTGAAAACGGCTGTGGCGCTGAAGTTGCCTGTGAATGTGGAGTTGGTGGCATGTGAAACCCGCATGTGGAGCATTCGTTTGTGTGGGATGCTCTACCAGGTTCATTCCTAGATAATGCACTCAAAGGGCACTAAGCATAGAGTGTGAAAACTGAGTTTCCTTGAGAGCTGCTTGGAAGCCTGATGGTGTGTGAAGTTAGTGAGCCAAATGGAGTTGTTCTCCCACAAGAACAACTCGGTTGATCCTTCTTCGATATGCCCTTCTACAACATGCCGTGTTTCCTTGATTGAATTAGCTCTCACACCAATATTTGCGTCTAGACCCTTTGCATTGAGGGCTATCTGAAAATGGCTGTGGCGCTGAAATTGCCTGAGAATGTGGAGTTGGTGGCATGTGAAACCCGCATGTGGAGCATTTGTTTGTGTGGGATGCTCTACCAGGTTCATTCCTGGATAATGCACTCAACAAAGGGCACTAAGCATAGAGTGTGAAAACTGAGTTTCCTTGAGAGCTGCTTGGGAGCCTGATGGTGTGTGAAGTTAGTGAGCCAAATGGAGTTGTTCTCCCACAAGAACCACTCGGCTGATCCTTCTTCAACATGCCCTTCACCAACATGCAGTGTTTCCTTGATTGAATTAGCTCTCACACCAATATTTGCGTCTAGAGCCTTTGCATTGAGGGCTATCTGAAAACGGCTGTGGCGCTGAAGTTGCCTGTGAATGTGGAGTTGGTGGCATGTGAAACCCGCATGTGGAGCATTCGTTTGTGAGGGATGCTCTACCAGGATCATTTCAGTCCTAGGCACTCAAAGGGCACTAAGCATAGAGTGTGAAAACTGAGTTTCCTTGAGAGCTGCTTGGAAGCCTGATGGTGTGTGAAGTTAGTGAGCCAAATGGAGTTGTTCTCCCACAAGGACCACTCGGCTGATCCTTCTTCAATATGCCCTTCACCAACAGGCAGTGTTTCCTTGATTGAATTAGCTCTCACACCAATATTTGCGTCTAGAGTCTTTGCATTGAGGGATATCTGAAAACGGCTGTGGCGCTGAAGTTGCCTGTGAATGTGGAGTTGGTGGCATGTGAAACCCGCATGTGGAGCATTCGTTTGTGTGGGATGCTCTACCAGGTTCATTCCTAGATAATGCACTCAAAGGGCACTAAGCATAGAGTGTGAAAACTGAGTTTCCTTGAGAGCTGCTTGGAAGCCTGATGGTGTGTGAAGTTAGTGAGCCAAATGGAGTTGTTCTCCCACAAGAACCACTCGGTTGATCCTTCTTCAATATGCCCTTCACCAACATGCAGTGTTTCCTTGATTGAATTAGCTCTCAGACCAATATTTGTGTCTAGAGCCTTTGCATTGAGGGCTATCTGAAAACGGCTGTGGCGCTGAAGTTGCCTGTGAATGTGGAGTTGGTGGCATGTGAAACCCGCATGTGGAGCATTCGTTTGTGTGGGATGCTCTACCAGGTTCATTCCTAGATAATGCACTCAAAGGGCACTAAGCATAGAGTGTGAAAACTGAGTTTCCTTGAGAGCTGCTTGGAAGCCTGATGGTGTGTGAAGTTAGTGAGCCAAATGGAGTTGTTCTCCCACAAGAACCACTCGGCTGATCCTTCTTCAATATGCCCTTCACCAACATGCAGTGTTTCCTTGATTGAATTAGCTCTCACACCAATATTTGCGTCTAGAGCCTTTGCATTGAGGGCTATCTGAAAACGGCTGTGGCGCTGAAGTTGCCTGAGAATGTGGAGTTGGTGGCATGTGAAACCCGCATGTGGAGCATTCGTTTGTGTGGGATGCTCTACCAGATTCATTCCTAGATAATGCACTCAAAGGGCACTAAGCATAGAGTGTGAAAACTGAGTTTCCTTGAGAGCTGCTTGGAAGCCTGATGGTGTGTGAAGTTAGTGAGCCAAATGGAGTTGTTCTCCCACAAGAACCACTCGGCTGATCCTTCTTCAATATGCCCTTCACCAACATGCAGTGTTTCCTTGATTGAATTAGCTCTCACACCAATATTTGCGTCTAGAGACTTTGCATTGAGGGCTATCTGAAAACGGCTGTGGCGCTGAATTTGCCTGTGAATGTGGAGTTGGTGGCATGTGAAACCCGCATGTGGAGCATTCGTTTGTGTGGCATGCTCTACCAGGTTCATTCCTAGATAATGCACTCAAAGGGCACTAAGCATAGAGTGTGAAAACTGAGTTTCCTTGAGAGCTGCTTGGAAGCCTGATGGTGTGTGAAGTTAGTGAGCCAAATGGAGTTGTTCTCCCACAAGAACCACTCGGCTGATCCTTCTTCAATATGCCCTTCACCAACATGCAGTGTTTCCTTGATTGAATTAGCTCTCACACCAATATTTGCGTCTAGAGCCTTTGCATTGAGGGCTATCTGAAAACGGCTGTGGCGCTGAAGTTGCCTGTGAATTTGGAGTTGGTGGCATGTGAAACCCGCATGTGGAGCATTCGTTTGTGTGGGATGCTCTACCAGGTTCATTCCTGGATAATGCACTCAACAAATGCAGTAAGCATAAGGTGTGAAAACTGAGTTTCCTTGAGAGCTGCTTGGAATCCTGATGGTGTGTGAAGCTAGTGAGCCAAATGGAGTTGTTCTCCCACAAGAACCACTTGGCTGATCCTTCTTCAATATGCCCTTCACCAACATGCAGTGTTTCCTTGATTGAATTAGCTCTCACACCAATATTTGCGTCTAGAGCCTTTGCATTGAGGGCTATCTGAAAACGGCTGTGGCGCTGAAGTTGCCTGTCAATGTGGAGTTGGTGGCATGTGAAACCCGCATGTGGAGCATTCGTTTGTGTGGTATGCTCACCAAACTTCATTTCAGTCCTAGGCACTCAAAGGGCACTAAGCATAGAGTGTGAAAACTGAGTTTCCTTGAGAGCTGCTTGGAAGCCTGATGGTGTGTGAAGTTAGTGAGCCAAATGGAGTTGTTCTCCCACAAGAACCACTCGGTTGATCCTTCTTCAATATGCCCTTCACCAACATGCAGTGTTTCCTTGATTGAATTAGCTCTCACACCAATATTTGCGTCTAGAGCCTTTGCATTGAGGGCTATCTGAAAACGGCTGTGGCGCTGAAGTTGCCTGTGAATGTGGAGTTGGTGGCATGTGAAACCCGCATGTGGAGCATTTGTTTGTGTGGGATGCTCTACCAGGTTCATTCCTAGATAATGCACTCAAAGGGCACTAAGCATAGAGTGTGAAAACTGAGTTTCCTTGAGAGCTGCTTGGAAGCCTGATGGTGTGTGAAGTTAGTGAGCCAAATGGAGTTGTTCTCCCACAAGAACTACTCGGTTGATCCTTCTTCAATATGCCCTTCTACAACATGCAGTGTTTCCTTGATTGAATTAGCTCTCACACCAATATTTGCGTCTAGACCCTTTGCATTGAGGGCTATCTGAAAATGGCTGTGGCGCTGAAATTGCCTGAGAATGTGGAGTTGGTGGCATGTGAAACCCGCATGTGGAGCATTTGTTTGTGTGGGATGCTCTACCAGGTTCATTCCTGGATAATGCACTCAACAAAGGGCACTAAGCATAGAGTGTGAAAACTGAGTTTGCTTGAGAGCTGCTTGGAAGCCTGATGGTGTGTGAAGTTAGTGAGCCAAATGGAGTTGTTCTCCCACAAGAACCACTCGGCTGATCCTTCTTCAATATGCCCTTCACCAACATGCAGTGTTTCCTTGATTGAATTAGCTCTCACACCAATATTTGCGTCTAGAGCCTTTGCATTGAGGGCTATCTGAAAACGGCTGTGGCGCTGAAGTTGCCTGTGATGTGGAGTTGGTGGCATGTGAAACCCGCATGTGGAGCATTCGTTTGTGTGGGATGCTCTACCAGCTTCATTTGAGTCCTAGGCACTCAAAGGGCACTAAGCATAGAGTGTGAAAACTGAGTTTCCTTGAGAGCTGCTTGGAAGCCTGATGGTGTGTGAAGTTAGTGAGCCAAATGGAGTTGTTCTCCCACAAGAACCACTCGGCTGATCCTTCTTCAATATGCCCTTCACCAACATGCAGTGTTTCCTTGATTGAATTAGCTCTCACACCAATATTTGCGTCTAGAGCCTTTGCATTGAGGGCTATCTGAAAACGGCTGTGGCGCTGAAGTTGCCTGTGAATGTGGAGTTGGTGGCATGTGAAACCCGCATGTGGAGCATTCGTTTGTGTGGGATGCTCTACCAGGTTCATTCCTGGATAATGCACTCAACAAATGCACTAAGCATAGAGTGTGAAAACTGAGTTTCCTTGAGAGCTGCTTGGAATCCTGATGGTGTGTGAAGTTAGTGAGCCAAATGGAGTTGTTCTCCCACAAGAACCACTTGGCTGATCCTTCTTCAATATGCCCTTCACCAACATGCAGTGTTTCCTTGATTGAATTAGCTCTCACACCAATATTTGCGTCTAGAGCCTTTGCATTGAGTGCTATCTGAAAACGGCTGTGGCGCCGAAGTTGCCTGTGAGTGTGGAGTTGGTGGCATGTGAAACCCGCATGTGGAGCATTCGTTTGTGTGGCATGCTCACCAAACTTCATTTCAGTCCTAGGCACTCAAAGGGCACTAAGCATAGAGTGTGAAAACTGAGTTTCCTTGAGAGCTGCTTGGAAGCCTGATGGTGTGTGAAGTTAGTGAGCCAAATGGAGTTGTTCTCCCAGAAGAACCACTCGGTTGATCCTTCTTCAATATGCCCTTCACCAACATGCAGTGTTTCCTTGATTGAATTAGCTCTCACACCAATATTTGCGTCTAGACCCTTTGCATTGAGGGCTATCTGAAAATGGCTGTGGCGCTGAAATTGCCTGAGAATGTGGAGTTGGTGGCATGTGAAACCCGCATGTGGAGCATTTGTTTGTGTGGGATGCTCTACCAGGTTCATTCCTGGATAATGCACTCAACAAAGGGCACTAAGCATAGAGTGTGAAAACTGAGTTTGCTTGAGAGCTGCTTGGAAGCCTGATGGTGTGTGAAGTTAGTGAGCCAAATGGAGTTGTTCTCCCACAAGAACCACTCGGCTGATCCTTCTTCAATATGCCCTTCACCAACATGCAGTGTTTCCTTGATTGAATTAGCTCTCACACCAATATTTGCGTCTAGAGCCTTTGCATTGAGGGCTATCTGAAAACGGCTGTGGCGCTGAAGTTGCCTGTGAATGTGGAGTTGGTGGCATGTGAAACCCGCATGTGGAGCATTCGTTTGTGAGGGATGCTCTACCAGGATCATTTCAGTCCTAGGCACTCAAAGGGCACTAAGCATAGAGTGTGAAAACTGAGTTTCCTTGAGAGCTGCTTGGAAGCCTGATGGTGTGTGAAGTTAGTGAGCCAAATGGAGTTGTTCTCCCACAAGGACCACTCGGCTGATCCTTCTTCAATATGCCCTTCACCAACATGCAGTGTTTCCTTGATTGAATTAGCTCTCACACCAATATTTGCGTCTAGAGTCTTTGCATTGAGGGCTATCTGAAAACGGCTGTGGCGCTGAAGTTGCCTGTCAATGTGGAGTTGGTGGCATGTGAAACCCGCATGTGGAGCATTCGTTTGTGTGGGATGCTCTACCAGGTTCATTCCTAGATAATGCACTCAAAGGGCACTAAGCATAGAGTGTGAAAACTGAGTTTCCTTGAGAGCTGCTTGGAAGCCTGATGGTGTGTGAAGTTAGTGAGCCAAATGGAGTTGTTCTCCCACAAGAACCACTCGGTTGATCCTTCTTCAATATGCCCTTCACCAACATGCAGTGTTTCCTTGATTGAATTAGCTCTCACACCAATATTTGCGTCTAGAGCCTTTGCATTGAGGGCTATCTGAAAACGGCTGTGGCGCTGAAGTTGCCTGTGAATGTGGAGTTGGTGGCATGTGAAACCCACATGTGGAGCATTCGTTTGTGTGGGATGCTCTACCAGGTTCATTCCTAGATAATGCACTCAAAGGGCACTAAGCATAGAGTGTGAAAACTGAGTTTCCTTGAGAGCTGCTTGGAAGCCTGATGGTGTGTGAAGTTAGTGAGCCAAATGGAGTTGTTCTCCCACAAGAACCACTCGGCTGATCCTTCTTCAATATGCCCTTCACCAACATGCAGTGTTTCCTTGATTGAATTAGCTCTCACACCAATATTTGCGTCTAGAGCCTTTGCATTGAGGGCTATCTGAAAACGGCTGTGGCGCTGAAGTTGCCTGAGAATGTGAAGTTGGTGGCATGTGAAACCCGCATGTGGAGCATTCGTTTGTGTGGGATGCTCTACCAGATTCATTCCTAGATAATGCACTCAAAGGGCACTAAGCATAGAGTGTGAAAACTGAGTTTCCTTGAGAGCTGCTTGGAAGCCTGATGGTGTGTGAAGTTAGTGAGCCAAATGGAGTTGTTCTCCCACAAGAACCACTCGGCTGATCCTTCTTCAATATGCCCTTCACCAACATGCAGTGTTTCCTTGATTGAATTAGCTCTCACACCAATATTTGCGTCTAGAGACTTTGCATTGAGGGCTATCTGAAAACGGCTGTGGCGCTGAATTTGCCTGTGAATGTGGAGTTGGTGGCATGTGAAACCCGCATGTGGAGCATTCGTTTGTGTGGCATGCTCTACCAGGTTCATTCCTAGATAATGCACTCAAAGGGCACTAAGCATAGAGTGTGAAAACTGAGTTTCCTTGAGAGCTGCTTGGAAGCCTGATGGTGTGTGAAGTTAGTGAGCCAAATGGAGTTGTTCTCCCACAAGAACCACTCGGCTGATCCTTCTTCAATATGCCCTTCACCAACATGCAGTGTTTCCTTGATTGAATTAGCTCTCACACCAATATTTGCGTCTAGAGCCTTTGCATTGAGGGCTATCTGAAAACGGCTGTGGCGCTGAAGTTGCCTGTGAATTTGGAGTTGGTGGCATGTGAAACCCGCATGTGGAGCATTCGTTTGTGTGGGATGCTCTACCAGGTTCATTCCTGGATAATGCACTCAACAAATGCACTAAGCATAGAGTGTGAAAACTGAGTTTCCTTGAGAGCTGCTTGGAAGCCTGATGGTGTGTGAAGTTAGTGAGCCAAATGGAGTTGTTCTCCCACAAGAACCACTCGGTTGATCCTTCTTCAATATGCCCTTCTACAACATGCAGTGTTTCTTTGATTGAATTAGCTCTCACACCAATATTTGCGTCTAGAGCCTTTGCATTGAGGGCTATCTGAAAACGGCTGTGGCGCTGAAGTTGCCTGTGAATGTGGAGTTGGTGGCATGTGAAACCCGCATGTGGAGCATTCGTTTGTGTGGCATGCTCACCAAGCTTCATTTCAGTCCTAGGCACTCAAAGGGCACTAAGCATAGAGTGTGAAAACTGAGTTTCCTTGAGAGCTGCTTGGAAGCCTGATGGTGTGTGAAGTTAGTGAGCCAAATGGAGTTGTTCTCCCACAAGAACCACTCGGCTGATCCTTCTTCAATATGCCCTTCACCAACATGCAGTGTTTCCTTGATTGAATTAGCTCTCACACCAATATTTGCGTCTAGAGCCTTTGCATTGAGGGCTATCTGAAAACGGCTGTGGCGCTGAAGTTGCCTGTGATGTGGAGTTGGTGGCATGTGAAACCCGCATGTGGAGCATTCGTTTGTGTGGGATGCTCTACCAGCTTCATTTGAGTCCTAGGCACTCAAAGGGCACTAAGCATAGAGTGTGAAAACTGAGTTTCCTTGAGAGCTGCTTGGAAGCCTGATGGTGTGTGAAGTTAGTGAGCCAAATGGAGTTGTTCTCCCACAAGAACCACTCGGCTGATCCTTCTTCAATATGCCCTTCACCAACATGCAGTGTTTCCTTGATTGAATTAGCTCTCACACCAATATTTGCGTCTAGAGCCTTTGCATTGAGGGATATCTGAAAACGGCTGTGGCGCTGAAGTTGCCTGTGAATGTGGAGTTGGTGGCATGTGAAACCCGCATGTGGAGCATTCGTTTGTGTGGGATGCTCTACCAGGTTCATTCCTAGATAATGCACTCAAAGGGCACTAAGCATAGAGTGTGAAAACTGAGTTTCCTTGAGAGCTGCTTGGAAGCCTGATGGTGTGTGAAGTTAGTGAGCCAAATGGAGTTGTTCTCCCACAAGAACCACTCGGCTGATCCTTCTTCAATATGCCCTTCACCAACATGCAGTGTTTCTTTGATTGAATTAGCTCTCACACCAATATTTGTGTCTAGAGCCTTTGCATTGAGGGCTATCTGAAAACGGCTGTGGAGCTGAAGTTGCCTGTGAATGTGGAGTTGGTGGCATGTGAAACCCGCATGTGGAGCATTCGTTTGTGTGGGATGCTCTACCAGGTTCATTCCTAGATAATGCACTCAAAGGGCACTAAGCATAGAGTGTGAAAACTGAGTTTCCTTGAGAGCTGCTTGGAATCCTGATGGTGTGTGAAGTTAGTGAGTCAAATGGAGTTGTTTTCCCACAAGAACCACTCGGCTGATCCTTCTTTAATATGCCCTTCACCAACATGCAGTGTTTCCTTGATTGAATTAGCTCTCACACCAATATTTGCGTCTAGAGCCTTTGCATTGAGGGCTATCTGAAAACGGCTGTGGCGCTGAAGTTGCCTGTGAATGTGGAGTTGGTGGCATGTGAAACCCGCATGTGGAGCATTCGAATGTGTGGGATGCTCTACCAGGTTCATTCCTAGATAATGCACTCAAAGGGCACTAAGCATAGAGTGTGAAAACTGAGTTTCCTTGAGAGCTGCTTGGAAGCCTGATGGTGTGTGAAGTTAGTGAGCCAAATGGAGTTGTTCTCCCACAAGAACCACTCGGCTGATCCTTCTTCAATATGCCCTTCACAACATGCAGTGTTTCCTTGATTGAATTAGCTCTCACACCAATTTTTGCGTCTAGAGCCTTTGCATTGAGGGCTATGTGAAAACGGCTGTGGCGTTGAATGTTGCCTGAGAATGTGGAGTTGGTGGCATGTGAAACCCGCATGTGGAGCATTTGTTTGTGTGGGAATGCTCTACCAGGTTCATTCCTAGATAATGCACTCAAAGGGCACTAAGCATAGAGTGTGAAAACTGAGTTTCCTTGAGAGCTGCTTAGAAGCCTGATGGTGTGTGAAGTTAGTGAGCCAAATGGAGTTGTTCTCCCACAAGAACCACTCGGCTGATCCTTCTTCAATATGCCCTTCACCAACATGCAGTGTTTCCTTGATTGAATTAGCTCTCACACCAATATTTGCGTCTAGAGCCTTTGCATTGAGGGCTATCTGAAAACGGCAGTGGCGCTGAAGTTGCCCTGAGAATGTCGAGTTGGTGGCATGTGAAACCCGCATGTGGAGCATTCGTTTTTGTGGGATGCTCTACCAGGTTCATTCCTAGATAATGCACTCAAAGGGCACTAAGCATAGAGTGTGAAAACTGAGTTTCCTTGAGAGCTGCTTGGAAGCTGATGGTGTGTGAAGTTAGTGAGCCAAATGGAGTTGTTCTCCCACAAGAACCACTCGGCTGATCCTTCTTCAATATGCCCTTCACCAACATGCAGTGTTTCTTTGATTGAATTAGCTCTCACACCAATATTTGTGTCTAGAGCCTTTGCATTGAGGGCTATCTGAAAACGGCTGTGGCGCTGAAGTTGCCTGTGAATGTGGAGTTGGTGGCAATGTGAAACCCGCATGTGGAGCATTCGTTTGTGTGGGATGCTCTAGCAGGTTCATTCTAGATAATGCACTCAAAGGGCACTAAGCATAGAGTGTGAAAACTGAGTTTCCTGAGAGCTGCTTGGAATCCTGATGGTGTGTGAAGTTAGTGAGTCAAATGGAGTTGTTCTCCCACAAGAACCACTCGGCTGATCCTTCTTTAATATGCCCTTCACCAACATGCAGTGTTTCCTTGATTGAATTAGCTCTCACACCAATATTTGCGTCTAGAGCCTTTGCATTGAGGGCTATCTGAAAACGGCTGTGGCGCTGAAGTTGCCTGTGAATGTGGAGTTGGTGGCATGTGAAACCCGCATGTGGAGCATTCGATTGTGTGGGATGCTCTACCAGGTTCATTCCTAGATAATGCACTCAAAGGGCACTAAGCATAGAGTGTGAAAACTGAGTTTCCTTGAGAGCTGCTTAGAAGCCTGATGGTGTGTGAAGTTAGTGAGCCAAATGGAGTTGTTCTCCCACAAGAACCACTCGGCTGATCCTTCTTCAATATGCCCTTCACCAACATGCAGTGTTTCCTTGATTGAATTAGCTCTCACACCAATATTTGCGTCTAGAGCCTTTGCATTGAGGGCTATCTGAAAACGGCAGTGGCGCTGAAGTTGCCTGAGAATGTCGAGTTGGTGGCATGTGAAACCCGCATGTGGAGCATTCGTTTTTTGTGGGATGCTCTACCAGGTTCATTCTAGATAATGCACTCAAAGGGCACTAAGCATAGAGTGTGAAACTGAGTTTCCTTGAGAGCTGCTTGGAAGCCTGATGGTGTGTGAAGTTAGTGAGCCAAATGGAGTTGTTCTCCACAAGAACCACTCGGCTGATCCTTCTTCAATATGCCCTTCACCAACATGCAGTGTTTCTTTGATTGAATTAGCTCTCACACCAATATTTGTGTCTAGAGCCTTTGCATTGAGGGCTATCTGAAAACGGCTGTGGCGCTGAAGTTGCCTGTGAATGTGGAGTTGGTGGCATGTGAAACCCGCATGTGGAGCATTCGTTTGTGTGGGATGCTCTAGCAGGTTCATTCCTAGATAATGCACTCAAAGGGCACTAAGCATAGAGTGTGAAAACTGAGTTTCCTTGAGAGCTGCTTGGAATCCTGATGGTGTGTGAAGTTAGTGAGTCAAATGGAGTTGTTCTCCCACAAGAACCACTCGGCTGATCCTTCTTTAATATGCCCTTCACCAACATGCAGTGTTTCCTTGATTGAATTAGCTCTCACACCAATATTTGCGTCTAGAGCCTTTGCATTGAGGGCTATCTGAAAACGGCTGTGGCGCTGAAGTTGCCTGTGAATGTGGAGTTGGTGGCATGTGAAACCCGCATGTGGAGCATTCGATTGTGTGGGATGCTCTACCAGGTTCATTCCTAGATAATGCACTCAAAGGGCACTAAGCATAGAGTGTGAAAACTGAGTTTCCTTGAGAGCTGCTTGGAAGCCTGATGGTGTGTGAAGTTAGTGAGCCAAATGAAGTTGTTCTCCCACAAGAACCCACTCGGCTGATCCTTCTTCAATATGCCCTTCACCAACATGCAGTGTTTCCTTGATTGAATTAGCTCTCACACCAATATTTGCGTCTAGAGCCTTTGCATTGAGGGCTATCTGAAAACGGCTGTGGCGCTGAAGTTGCCTGTGAATGTGGAGTTGGTGGCATGTGAAACCCGCATGTGGAACATTCGTTTGTGTGGGATGCTCTACCAGGTTCATTCCTAGATAATGCACTCAAAGGGCACTAAGCATAGAGTGTGAAAACTGAGTTTCCTTGAGAGCTGCTTGGAAGCCTGATGGTGTCTGAAGTTAGTGAGCCAAATGGAGTTGTTCTCCCACAAGAACACTCGGCTGATCCTTCTTCAATATGCCCTTCACCAACATGCAGTGTTTCCTTGACTGAATTAGCTCTCACACCAATTTTTGCGTCTAGAGCCTTTGCATTGAGGGCTATCTGAAAACGGCTGTGGCGTTGAATGTTGCCTGTGAATGTGGAGTTGGTGGCATGTGAAACCCGCATGTGGAGCATTTGTTTGTGTGGGATGCTCTACCAGGGTTCATTCCTAGATAATGCACTCAAAGGGCACTAAGCATAGAGTGTGAAAACTGAGTTTCCTTGAGAGCTGCTTAGAAGCCTGATGGTGTGTGAAGTTAGTGAGCCAAATGGAGTTGTTCTCCCACAAGAACCACTCGGCTGATCCTTCTTCAATATGCCCTTCACCAACATGCAGTGTTTCCTTGATTGAATTAGCTCTCACACCAATATTTGCGTCTAGAGCCTTTGCATTGAGGGCTATCTGAAAACGGCTGTGGCGCTGAAGTTGCCTGTGAATGTGGAGTTGGTGGCATGTGAAACCCGCATGTGGAGCATTCGTTTGTGTGGGATGCTCTACCAGGTTCATTCCTAGTTAATGCACTCAAAGGGCACTAAGCATAGAGTGTGAAAACTGAGTTTCCTTGAGAGATGTTTGGAAGCCTGATGGTGTGTGAAGTTAGTGAGCCAAATGGAGTTGTTCTCCCACAAGAACCACTCGGCTGATCCTTCTTCAATATGCCCTTCACCAACATGCAGTGTTTCCTTGATTGAATTAGCTCTCACACCAGTATTTGCGTCTAGAGCCTTTGCATTGAGGGCTATCTGAAAACAGCTGTGGCGCTGAAGTTGCCTGTGAATGTGGAGTTGGTGGCATGTGAAACCCGCGTTTGGGCATTTGTTTGTGTGGGATGCTTTACCAGGTTCATTCCTAGATAATGCACTCAAAGGGCACTAAGCATAGAGTGTGAAAACTGAGTTTCCTTGAGAGCTGCTTGGAAGCCTGATGGTGTGTGAAGTTAGTGAGCCAAATGGAGTTGTTTCTCCCACAAGAACCACTCGGCTGATCCTTCTTCAATATGCCCTTCACCAACATGCAGTGTTTCTTTGATTGAATTAGCTCTCACACCAATATTTGTGTCTAGAGCCTTTGCATTGAGGGCTATCTGAAAACGGCTGTGGCGCTGAAGTTGCCTGTGAATGTGGAGTTGGTGGCATGTGAAACCCGCATGTGGAGCATTCGTTTGTGTGGGATGCTCTACCAGGTTCATTCCTAGATAATGCACTCAAAGGGCACTAAGCATAGAGTGTGAAAACTGAGTTTCCTTGAGAGCGGCTTGGAAGCCTGATGGTGTGTGAAGTTAGTGAGTCAAATGGAGTTGTTCTCCCACAAGAACCACTCGGCTGATCCTTCTTTAATATGCCCTTCACCAACATGCAGTGTTTCCTTGATTGAATTAGCTCTCACACCAATATTTGCGTCTAGAGCCTTTGCATTGAGGGCTATCTGAAAACGGCTGTGGCGCTGAAGTTGCCTGTGAATGTGGAGTTGGTGGCATGTGAAACCCGCATGTGGAGCATTCGTTTGTGTGGGATGCTCTACCAGGTTCATTCCTAGATAATGCACTCAAAGGGCACTAAGCATAAAGTGTGAAAACTGAGTTTGCTTGAGAGCTGCTTGGAAGCCTGATGGTGTGTGAAGTTAGTGAGCCAAATGGAGTTGTTCTCCCACAAGAACCACTCGGCTGATCCTTCTTCAATATGCCCTTCACCAACATGCAGTGTTTCCTTGATTGAATTAGCTCTCACACCAATATTTGCGTCTAGAGCCTTTGCATTGAGGGCTATCTGAAAATGGCTGTGGCGCTGAAGTTGCCTGAGAATGTGGAGTTGGTGGCATGTGAAACCCGCATGTGGCGCATTCGTTTGTGTGGATGCTCTACCAGGTTCATTCCTAGATAATGCACTCAAAGGGCACTAAGCATAGACTGTGTAAACTGAGTTTCCTTGAGAGCTGCTTGGAATCCTGATGGTGTGTGAAGTTAGTGAGCCAAATGGAGTTGTTCTCCCACAAGAACCACTCGGCTGATCCTTCTTCAATATGCCCTTCACCAACATGCAGTGTTTCCTTGATTGAATTAGCTCTCACACCAATATTTGCGTCTAGAGCCTTTGCATTGAGGGCTATCTGAAAACGGCTGTGGCGCTGAAGTTGCCTGAGAATGTGGAGTTGGTGGCATGTGAAACCCGCATGTGGAGCATTCGTTTGTGTGGGATGCTCTACCAGGTTCATTCCTAGATAATGCACTCAAAGGGCACTAAGCATAGAGTGTGAAAACTGAGTTTCCTTGAGAGCTGCTTGGAAGCCTGATGGTGTGTGAAGTTAGTGAGCAAATGGAGTTGTTCTCCCACAAGAACCACTCGGCTGATCCTTCTTTAATATGCCCTTCACCAACATGCAGTGTTTCCTTGATTGAATTAGCTCTCACATCAATATTTGCGTCTAGAGCCTTTGCATTGAAGGCTATCTGAAAACGGCTGTGGCACTGAAGTTGCCTGTGAATGTGGAGTTGGTGGCATGTGAAACCCGAATGTGGAGCATTCGTTTGTGTGGGATGCTTTACCAGCTTCATTTGGGTCCTAGGCACTCAAAGGGCACTAAGCATAGAGTGTGAAAACTGAGTTTCCTTGAGAGCTGCTTGGAAGCCTGATGGTGTGTGAAGTTAGTGAGCCAAATGGAGTTGTTCTCCCACAAGAACCACTCGGCTGATCCTTCTTCAATATGCCCTTCACCAACATGCATTGTTTCCTTGATTGAATTAGCTCTCATACCAATATTTGCGTCTAGAGCCTTTGCATTGAGGGCTATCTGAAAATGGCTGTGGCGCTGATGTTGCCTGTGAATGTGGAGTTGGTGGCATGTGAAACCCGCATGTGGAGCATTCGATTGTGAGGGATGCTCTACCAGGATCATTTCAGTCCTAGGCACTCAAAGGGCACTAAGCATAGAGTGTGAAAACTGAGTTTCCTTGAGAGCTGCTTGGAAGCCTGATGGTGTGTGAAGTTAGTGAGCCAAATGGAGTTGTTCTCCCACAAGAACCACTCGGCTGATCCTTCTTCAATATGCCCTTCACCAACATGCAGTGTTTCCTTGATTGAATTAGCTCTCACACCAATATTTGCGTCTCGAGCCTTTGCATTGAGGGCTATCTGAAAACGGTTGTGGCGCTGAAGTTGCCTGAGAATGTGGAGTTGGTGGCATGTGAAACCCGCATGTGGAGCATTCGTTTGTGTGGGATGCTCTACCAGGTTCATTCCTAGATAATGCACTCAAAGGGCACTAAGCATAGAGTGTGAAAACTGAGTTTCCTTGAGAGCTGCTTGGAAGCCTGATGGTGTGTGAAGTTAGTGAGCCAAATGGAGTTGTTCTCCCACAAGAACCACTCGGCTGATCCTTCTTCAATATGCCCTTCACCAACATGCAGTGTTTCCTTGATTGAATTAGCTCTCACACCAATATTTGCGTCTAGAGCCTTTGCATTGAGGGCTATCTGAAAACGGCTGTGGCGCTGAAGTTGCCTGAGAATGTGGAGTTGGTGGCATGTGAAACCCGCATGTGGAGCATTCGTTTGTGTGGGATGCTCTACCAGGTTCATTCCTAGATAATGCACTCAAAGGGCACTAAGCATAGAGTGTGAAAACTGAGTTTCCTTGAGAGCTGCTTGGAAGCCTGATGGTGTGTGAAGTTAGTGAGCCAAATGGAGTTGTTCTCCCACAAGAACCACTCGGCTGATCCTTCTTCAATATGCCCTTCACCAACATGCAGTGTTTCCCTTGATTGAATTAGCTCTCACACCAATATTTGCGTCTAGAGCCTTTGCATTGAGGGCTATCTGAAAACGGCTGTGGCGCTGAAGTTGCCTGTGAATGTGGAGTTGGTGGCATGTGAAACCCGCATGTGGAGCATTTGTTTGTGTGGGATGCTCTACCCAGGTTCATTCCTAGATAATTCACTCAAAGTTCACTAAGCATAGAGTGTGTAAAACTGAGTTTCCTTGAGAGCTGCTTGGAAGCCTGATGGTGTGTGAAGTTAGTGAGCCAAATGGAGTTGTTCTCCCACAAGAACCACTCGGCTGATCCTTCTTCAATATGCCCTTCGCCAACATGCAGTGTTTCCTTGATTGAATTAGCTCTCACACCAATATTTGCGTCTAGAGCCTTTGCATTGAGGGCTATCTGAAAACGGCTGTGGCGCTGAAGTTGCCTGAGAATGTGGAGTTGGTGGCATGTGAAACCCGCATGTGGAGCATTCGTTTGTGTGGGATTCTCTACCAGGTTCATTCCTAGATAATGCACTCAAAGGGCACTAAGCATAGAGTGTGAAAACTGAGTTTCCTTGAGAGCTGCTTGGAAGCCTGATGGTGTGTGAAGTTAGTGAGCCAAATGGAGTTGTTCTCCCACAAGAACCACTCGGCTGATCCTTCTTCAATATGCCCTTCACCAACATGCAGTGTTTCCTTGATTGAATTAGCTCTCACACCAATATTTGCGTCTAGAGCCTTTGCATTGAGGGATATCTGAAAACGGCTGTGGCGCTGAAGTTGCCTGAGAATGTCGAGTTGGTGGCATGTGAAACCCGCATGTGGAGCATTTGTTTGTGTGGGATGCTCTACCAGGTTCATTCCTAGATAATTCACTCAAAGGGCACTAAGCATAGAGTGTGAAAACTGAGTTTCCTTGAGAGCTGCTTGGAAGCCTGATGGTGTGTGAAGTTAGTGAGCCAAATGGAGTTGTTCTCCCACAAGAACCACTCGGCTGATCCTTCTTCAATATGCCCTTCACCAACATGCAGTGTTTCCTTGATTGAATTAGCTCTCACACCAATATTTGCGTCTAGAGCCTATGCATTGAGGACTATCTGAAAACGGCTGTGGCGCTGAAGTTGCCTGTGAATGTGGAGTTGGTGGCATGTGAAACCCGCATGTGGAGCATTTGTTTGTGTGGGATGCTCTACCAGGTTCATTCCTAGATAATGCACTCAAAGGGCACTAAGCATAGAGTGTGAAAACTGAGTTTCCTTGAGAGCTGCTTGGAAGCCTGATGGTGTGTGAAGTTAGTGAGCAAATGGAGTTGTTCTCCCACAAGAACCACTCGGTTGATCCTTCTTCAATATGTCCTTCACCAACATGCAGTGTTTCCTTGATTGAATTAGCTCTCACACCAATATTTGCGTCTAGAGCCTTTGCATTGAGGGCTATCTGAAAATGGCTGTGGCGCTGAAGTTGCCTGTGAATGTGGAGTTGGTGGCATGTGAAACCCGCATGTGGAGCATTCGTTTGTGTGGGATGCTCTACCAGGTTCATTCCTAGATAATGCACTCAAAGGGCACTAAGCATAGAGTGTGAAACCTGAGTTTGCTTGAGAGCTGCTTGGAAGCCTGATGGTCTGTGTGAAGTTAGTGAGCCAAATGGAGTTGTTCTCCCACAAGAACCACTCGGTTGATCCTTCTTCAATATGCCCTTCAACAACATGCAGTGTTTCCTTGATTGAATTAGCTCTCACACCAATATTTGCGTCTAGAGCCTTTGCATTGAGGGCTATCTGAAAATGGCTGTGGCGCTGAAGTTGCCTGTGAATGTGGAGTTGGTGGCATGTGAAACCCGCATGTGGAGCATTCGTTTGTGTGGCATGCTCACCAAGCTTCATTTCAGTACTAGGCACTCAAAGGGCACTAAGCATAGAGTGTGAAAACTGAGCTTCCTTGAGAGCTGCTTGGAAGAATGATGGTGTGTGAAGTTAGTGAGCCAAATGGAGTTGTTCTCCACAAGAACCACTCGGCTGATCCTTCTTCAATATGCCCTTCACCAACATGCAGTGTTTCCTTGATTGAATTAGCTCTCACACCAATATTTGCGTCTAGAGCCTTTGCATTGAGGGCTATCTGAAAACGGCTGTGGCGCTGAAGTTGCCTGTGAATGTGGAGCTGGTGGCATGTGAAACCCGCATGTGGAGCATTCGTTTGTGTGGCATGCTCACCAAGCTTCATTTCAGTCCTAGGCACTCAAAGGGCACTAAGCATAGAGTGTGAAAACTGAGTTTCCTTGAGAGCTGCTTGGAAGCCTGATGGTGTGTGAAGTTAGTGAGCCAAATGGAGTTGTTCTCCCACAAGAACCACTCGGCTGATCCTTCTTCAATATGCCCTTCACCAACATGCAGTGTTTCCTTGATTGAATTAGCTCTCACACCAATATTTGCGTCTAGAGCCTTTGCATTGAGGGATATCTGAAAACGGCTGTGGCGCTGAAGTTGCCTGTGAATGTGGAGTTGGTGGCATGTGAAACCCGCATGTGGAGCATTCGTTTGTGTGGGATGCTCTACCAGGTTCATTTGAGTCCTAGGTACTCAAAGGGCACTAAGCATAGAGTGTGAAAACTGAGTTTCCTTGAGAGCTGCTTGAAGCCTGATGGTGTGTGAAGTTAGTGAGCCAAATGGAGTTGTTCTCCCACAAGAACCACTCGGTTGATCCTTCTTCAATATGCCCTTCACCAACATGCAGTGTTTCCTTGATTGAATTAGCTCTCACACCAATATTTGCGTCTAGAGCCTTTGCATTGAGGGCTATCTGAAAACAGCTGTGGCGCTGAAATTGCCTGTGAATGTGGAGTTGGTGGCATGTGAAACCCGCATGTGGAGCATTCGTTTGTGTGGCATGCTCACCAAGCTTCATTTCAGTCCTAGGCACTCAAAGGGCACTAAGCATAGAGTGTGAAAACTGAGTTTCCTTGAGAGCTGCTTGGAAGAATGATGGTGTGTGAAGTTAGTGAGCCAAATGGAGTTGTTCTCCCACAAGAACCACTCGGCTGATCCTTCTTCAATATGCCCTTCACCAACATGCAGTGTTTCCTGATTGAATTAGCTCTCACACCAATATTTGCGTCTAGACCCTTTGCATTGAGGGCTATCTGAAAACGGCTGTGGCGCTGAAGTTGCCTGTGAATGTGGAGTTGGTGGCATGTGAAACCCGCATGTGGAGCATTCGTTTGTGTGGCATGCTCACCAAGCTTCATTTCAGTCCTAGGCACTCAAAGGGCACTAAGCATAGAGTGTGAAAACTGAGTTTCCTTGAGAGCTGCTTGGAAGCCTGATGGTGTGTGAAGTTAGTGAGCCCAAATGGAGTTGTTCTCCCACAAGAACCACTCGGCTGATCCTTCTTCAATATGCCCTTCACCAACATGCAGTGTTTCCTTGATTGAATTAGCTCTCACACCAATATTTGCGTCTAGAGCCTTTGCATTGAGGGCTATCTGAAAACGGCTGTGGCGCTGAAGTTGCCTGTGATGTGAAGTTGGTGGCATGTGAAACCCCGCATGTGGAGCATTCGTTTGTGTGGGATGCTCTACCAGCTTCATTTGAGTCCTAGGCACTCAAAGGGCACTAAGCATAGAGTGTGAAAACTGAGTTTCCTTGAGAGCTGCTTGGAAGCCTGATGGTGTGTGAAGTTAGTGAGCCAAATGGAGTTGTTCTCCCACAAGAACCACTCGGCTGATCCTTCTTCAATATGCCCTTCACCAACATGCAGTGTTTCCTTGATTGAATTAGCTCTCACACCCATATTTGCGTCTAGAGCCTATGCATTGAGGACTATCTGAAAACGGCTGTGGCGCTGAAGTTGCCTGTGAATGTGGAGTTGGTGGAATGTGAAACCCGCATGTGGAGCATTTGTTTGTGTGGGATGCTCTACCAGGTTCATTCCTAGATAATGCACTCAAAGGGCACTAAGCATAGAGTGTGAAAACTGAGTTTCCTTGAGAGCTGCTTGGAAGCCTGATGGTGTGTGAAGTTAGTGAGCCAAATGGAGTTGTTCTCCCACAAGAACCACTCGGTTGATCCTTCTTCAATATGCCCTTCACCAACATGCAGTGTTTCCTTGATTGAATTAGCTCTCACACCAATATTTGCGTCTAGATCCTTTGCATTGAGGGCTATCTGAAAATGGCTGTGGCGCTGAAGTTGCCTGTGAATGTGGAGTTGGTGGCATGTGAAACCCGCATGTGGAGCATTCGTTTGTGTGGGATGCTCTACCAGGTTCATTCCTAGATAATGCACTCAAAGGGCACTAAGCATAGAGTGTGAAACCTGAGTTTGCTTGAGAGCTGCTTGGAAGCCTGATGGTGTGTGAAGTTAGTGAGCCAAATGGAGTTGTTCTCCCACAAGAACCACTCGGTTGATCCTTCTTCAATATGCCCTTCACCAACATGCAGGTGTTTCCTTGATTGAATTAGCTCTCACACCAATATTTGCGTCTAGAGCCTTTGCATTGAGGGCTATCTGAAAATGGCTGTGGCGCTGAAGTTGCCTGTGAATGTGGAGTTGGTGGCATGTGAAACCCGCATGTGGAGCATTCGTTTGTGTGGCATGCTCACCAAGCTTCATTTCAGTCCCTAGGCACTCAAAGGGCACTAAGCATAGAGTGTGAAAACTGAGTTTCCTTGAGAGCTGCTTGGAAGAATGATGGTGTGTGAAGTTAGTGAGCCAAATGGAGTTGTTCTCCCACAAGAACCACTCGGCTGATCCTTCTTCAATATGCCCTTCACCAACATGCAGTGTTTCCTTGATTGAATTAGCTCTCACACCAATATTTGCGTCTAGAGCCTTTGCATTGAAGGCTATCTGAGAAACGGCTGTGGCGCTGAAGTTGCCTGTGAATGTGGAGCTGGTGGCATGTGAAACCCGCATGTGGAGCATTCGTTTGTGTGGCATGCTCACCAAGCTTCATTTCAGTCCTAGGCACTCAAAGGGCACTAAGCATAGAGTGTGAAAACTGAGTTTCCTTGAGAGCTGCTTGGAAGCCTGATGGTGTGTGAAGTTAGTGAGCGAAATGGAGTTGTTCTCCCACAAGAACCACTCGGCTGATCCTTCTTCAATATGCCCTTCACCAACATGCAGTGCTTCCTTGATTGAATTAGCTCTCACACCAATATTTGCGTCTAGAGCCTTTGCATTGAGGGATATCTGAAAACGGCTGTGGCGCTGAAGTTGCCTGTGAATGTGGAGTTGGTGGCATGTGAAACCCGCATGTGGAGCATTCGTTTGTGTGGGATGCTCTACCAGGTTCATTTGAGTCCTAGGTACTCAAAGGGGCACTAAGCATAGAGTGTGAAAACTGAGTTTCCTTGAGAGCTGCTTGGAAGCCTGATGGGTGTGTGAAGTTAGTGAGCCAAATGGAGTTATTCTCCCCACAAGAACCACTCGGTTGATCCTTCTTCAATATGCCCTTCACCAACATGCAGTGTTTCCTTGATTGAATTAGCTCTCACACCAATATTTGCGTCTAGAGCCTTTGCATTGAGTGCTATCTGAAAACAGCTGTGGCGCTGAAATTGCCTGTGAATGTGGAGTTGGTGGCATGTGAAACCCGCATGTGGAGCATTCGTTTGTGTGGCATGCTCACCAAGCTTCATTTCAGTCCTAGGCACTCAAAGGGCACTAAGCATAGAGTGTGAAAACTGAGTTTCCTTGAGAGCTGCTTGGAAGAATGATGGTGTGTGAAGTTAGTGAGCCAAATGGAGTTGTTCTCCCACAAGAACCACTCGGCTGATCCTTCTTCAATATGCCCTTCACCAACATGCAGTGTTTCCTTGATTGAATTAGCTCTCACACCAATATTTGCGTCTAGAGCCTTTGCATTGAGGGCTATCTGAAAACGGCTGTGGCGCTGAAGTTGCCTGTGAATGTGGAGTTGGTGGCATGTGAAACCCGCATGTGGAGCATTCGTTTGTGTGGCATGCTCACCAAGCTTCATTTCAGTCCTAGGCACTCAAGGGCACTAAGCATAGAGTGTGAAAACTGAGTTTCCTTGAGAGCTGCTTGGAAGCCTGATGGTGTGTGAAGTTAGTGAGCCAAATGGAGTTGTTCTCCCACAAGAACCACTCGGCTGATCCTTCTTCAATATGCCCTTCACCAACATGCAGTGTTTCCTTGATTGAATTAGCTCTCACACCAATATTTGCGTCTAGAGCCTTTGCATTGAGGGATATCTGAAAACGGCTGTGGCGCTGAAGTTGCCTGTGAATGTGGAGTTGGTGGCATGTGAAACCCGCATGTGGAGCATTCGTTTGTGTGGGATGCTCTACCAGGTTCATTTGAGTCCTAGGTACTCAAAGGGCACTAAGCATAGAGTGTGAAAACTGAGTTTCCTTGAGAGCTGCTTGGAAGCCTGATGGTGTGTGAAGTTAGTGAGCCAAATGGAGTTGTTCTCCCACAAGAACCACTCGGCTGATCCTTCTTCAATATGCCCTTCACCAACATGCAGTGTTTCCTTGATTGAATTAGCTCTCACACCCATATTTGCGTCTAGAGCCTTTGCATTGAGGGCTATCTGAAAAACGGCTGTGGCGCTGAAGTTGCCTGTGAATGTGGAGTTGGTGGCATGTGAAACCCGCATGTGGAACATTCGTTTGTGTGGGATGCTCTACCAGGTTCATTCCTAGATAATGCACTCAAAGGGCACTAAGCATAGAGTGTGAAAACTGAGTTTCCTTGAGAGCTGCTTGGAAGCCTGATGGTGTGTGAAGTTAGTGAGCCAAATGGAGTTGTTCTCCCACAAGAACCACTCGGCTGATCCTTCTTCAATATGCCCTTCACCAACATGCAGTGTTTCCTTGATTGAATTAGCTCTCACACCAATATTTGTGTCTAGAGCCTTTGCATTGAGGGCTATCTGAAAACGGCTGTGGCGCTGAAGTTGCCTTTGAATGTGGAGTTGGTGGCATGTGAAAACCGCATGTGGAGCATTCGTTTGTGTG